>NC_000074.6:121060247-121282747 GCF_000001635.26 Mus musculus | reverse complement strand
AGAGATGCAGAGAGACAAAGACCCTGGGGTAGGGAGAGGCTGCTCTGCTCTTGCCCTGGGCCCACTCTGGAGCTCAAGGGCAGTGTTTTGAGGCATCTGGAGCCAAGTCCCGGGCTAGCAAATGGCCTGTCTCCCTGTCAGGCTGAAAAGAGGCCCAGCAAACCTTTGCCTGTGAATGGACGCCATGAGACAAAGGCTATCAAAGGAAGAAGGCTTGCATGAGTCCACACTGTGGCCTGCTCTGTCCACTCAGCCACGGGGAGGATGAGGGTGGCACGGGCACCCGGTCACATGTTGACTGGAGGAGGCGTGTGTGGCCCTTTCCTGGGTACAGGACCGTTTCTGTGATGTGTTTTCCTGCTTTGTGCTTGGTAGCTCTAACCCTGCTATGGTTTGAGTCTGTGTCTCCAAAAAGTCACGTATCTCAGGCTCAAGCCCCAGCTTGATGTAATTGTAAAGAAGTTATACTTTCAAGAGACTGAGGTCTAAGGAGTCTTTGGACCCTTAAGGGTGATCGATCAGGGTCTCTGGGACCCCAGGCTCATCCTTGTTCTCCCAGAGTCCCCAGCCCTGAGGTAAGTGGTTTTACTGCACCATGTACTCCAGCAGTGGCTGATGGATGTCCCGCTTCATATCTTTTGTCCCTTTCAACCCTCAAGTGAAGAGGGATACCTGCTGGGTACACCCCCAGTTCCTGCTTTTGTTTTCTAGACCGGCCACATTCTATCTCAGTGTCTGGGGACCAAGAGAGCAGAAACAGGGGGCCTGCTACGGCTTCCCAGTAGGAAGTCCCCCAAGGGCCACCTTTTCCCTGGGGACTCTGGCTAAGCTGAGTGAGCCCCTCAGGGATGCACCATAGAACAAGGTGTTCACATGCTCAGCTCTTTCCTTCTCCTGATGGAGTCACCCTTCTGTCCTTGCCACCTCAGCCAACAGCTCAGCTCACCACGTGGTTACTACTAATCTTCTCAATGCTGTCCAGGCTCCCCAAGAACCCGGGCTGACCCACCACTGCCTGTGAGGACTTTGTGAGCATGTACGTGGGGTGAGGATTAGAAACTGGTGGCATCTGGTGACCAATATGAATAAGGATGTATGTATGTATGTATGTATGTATTTATGTATGTATGTATGTATGTATATCCTCTTATAGGATTATATATAACTATATACAGGATTTTATATATAACTATATAGTATTATGTGTAACTGTATATGTGATTTTATATATATAACTAAATATAGGATTATATATAACTATATATAGGATTGTATACATTATATAACTATATGTAGGGTTATATATATATAGAACTATATATGAATTTATGTATATGTAACTATATATAGGATTATATATTATATAACTGTATGTATAATTTTAAATATAACTATATATAGAAATATATGTGTATGTGTATGTGTATATGTATATATGTATGTGTGTATATGTGTGTATATGTGTATATGTGTATATATGTATGTATGTATATACATATGTATATATGTATGTATATATGTATGTATGTGTGTGTATGTATGTATGTATGTATGTATGTATATGTGTGTATGTGTGTATATGTGTATATGTGTATATGTGTATATGTGTATATATGTATATGTATATATCCAATCATGTCCAAATCTTTGCCACTGGGAAGCTGAGCCTAGTCCCAAGGACAGAAAGGGATTCTCTGCAGCCACATGGGAACCTTTAGTGGCAGCATCTGCATCACACCCAAGTGACCTCAGGATGCTAATTATTCCTGGATGCCTTCCCCCGTGCTCCTGCCATCTCTCAAGATGCTATGAGGTCTGACCTTGGGTCACTGATCTAGTCCCTCCTTCTCCCCACACAGCCACCCCTGCCTGTCTCAGCAAGTAACGGAAGAGAAATAACCATGTCCAGGTTTGGAGCCCTCCATACTCAGAGCTGTGGGGTTGCTGGGCCAGGTCACTGTTCACTGTTCCCAGTTGTGGTCATGACTTGTGGCAAGTGGAGCTCTTCAGGGTCTGAGCAGCAGCTATGAGCTGAGTGACAGGCAGCTCTGCGGAGAGCGAGGGGGTCACAGGGAGGCTGCAGGCAGCTCAGCCAGTGGAAGAGGGTTTTCCCTCCTCCAGTTCCAGGGGCTTAACCAGCCAGGAAAGAATGCGACAGGTCAGCACAAAACCAGGACGAGCTGTCGGAATTCTGCTGAGCTGGGGAACTGGACTTTAGGGCCATTTACAAAATGCAGATCGGGCCAGGCAGGGCTGGAGGCATCTGGCCTGGCAGCCGCGGTGACTTTCATGCCACTGGGTTGACCACACATTAGGACCACACATGCGCTCCTCCTTACTGGTGGGCTTGGGCTCAGGGGCGGCCACTGAGATGCCAGATGGAAGCCTGGTGGGGGATCTACCTGGTAAGGGTCAAGTCTCTCAGGGATACTGGAGACAAAACAAGCCAAAGATGGCCGCCCTGCCCTGGGAGACTTCTGGAAGGCAGGCTCAACTTGGTGATTTCGCTGTCTCCGCAGCTCTGGGTTTCCCTCTGGCCACACGTGGCAATTCTTGGCCACCAGTGGTGTCTGCAAGGTCATTAGAAGAGCCGAGAGAAGAGGAAAGATGGACAGACAGAGAGAGGGAGGAAGGGAAGGCATGATGGAAGGAGGGTAGGGGCAGAGAGGCATCTCCTCTCTCCCTTGTGAACTCACCCTGCAGACACTGAGGAGTCCCCATGGGTGGACAGAACACAGGCCAGAACAGTTTATCCTCTGCAGAGTTCTCACCACACAGGCAGAGGAGGGGCCACAAGTTGGAAGGAGGGATGACACTGTGTGTATGTATGTGTATTGTATGAGTGTGTGTGTGTGTGTGTGTGTGTGAGAGAGAGAGAGAGAGAGAGAGAGAGAGAGAGAGAGAGAGAGAGAGAGACAAAGAGAGATACTGTGTGTGGTGTGTGTATGTGTGGTGCGAGTGTGTGATAGATGTGTATTTGTGGTATGTGTATATGTGTATGAGGTGTGTTTATGGTATGTGTACATGTGGTATGTGTGTATGTGTAGTGTGTGTGTGTACAGTGTGTGTGTGTATTACATGAGTATGTGTATGAGACAGAGAAAGAATGTGTATGTGTGTGTGTGTGTGTTCAGTAGACCTCATCCACTGAAGGATGAGAGAGTCAAGCTCTCTCCACCAGCCGGCTCTCTGTACAGCAGACCGGCCAACTCTCGACCTCCCAAGGGGAAGCAGAAATTTGAGACGAAAGTGTTCCTAGAATGTGATTCTGATCTTTTATCAGTGTGGCCCTGTGAAGCTAGGTCCCCCAATGCAGCCCTGCCCACCCAAGTCCCTTCCCGGTGGCTCGGGGTGAGGGGGGGTCTGACAGGTGGATGTATGTACATGTCTGTGGTATGCGTGCATGCCTGTGAATTATGTGGATGTGTGTGTGTGTGTGTGTGTGTGTCTGGGATGAGTATGCACGTGTGTGTTGGTTGTGTGTTGTTATGCACATACATGTGCATACCTGGGGTGCATGTGACCATGTGTGTGGACATGTGTGCATATCTGGGATGTGGTGTGCATGGCATTGTGAACATATAGGACGCTGGAGTCTAGTCCAGTGGCTGGCCTCATGAACCATGCTGTGATACCTAGAAGGGCTACCTTCTAGGCTGGACTGCTTACTTGCTCCTGTCAGGGGACAACGAGTGGCATTTTGTTTTCTAGGTCCATTGGCCTGTGAATGACATCCGTGAGGCCCCTGTGTTTCCCACCCCCTCTCCAGGAAGGAGGCCGAGCCTCTGGGAACAGCCAGAGGCTCACCTTACCACCCTGGGGTACTGTGGCCTTTCTTCTCCTAGAGGGCAGCTGGCCTAGGTTCCTGGGGACAGGATAGCTTTGCTGTGCTCCATGGGCGTGGTCCTGTGGAGGCAGAGTAGGGGATGCTGAAGCTCAGCTGCTGAAGATGTTAGTATCACTCCACAGAGCTGTTTTGATTAAAAACAAGTCTCCCTGTAGATTCCAGACTGGCCTTAAGCTCATGGCAATCCTCCTGTCTCAGCCTCCTGAGTGACAAGATTGCAGGCATGTACCGCCACATGTGGCTAAAAGCAAAGTTCTCAGGCTGACATGTAAGCTCCCAATCTATACTGGACAGAGAACATGGTCCTGACAGAACAGGGAAATCACATGTTGGTCCGCCAGCCTCCGCCATCCGGCCGGTGCAGCTTCTGTTTGTCAGTGACAGGCAGATCCATCTGTAAACTGCAGATGCCTGTACCACAGAACGGGTGGCTCTCCCCTGCCCTGCCAGTAGCTGATAGGTGAGCCGCCCTGCCGCTGACTAGATGACCAGTGATTTTCTTGCTGACAGAGATGCAATTTGTTCCCGCCTCCCTACATCCTTCCCCATAAGGGAACAAACCTATCTGCCAGTGAATGCAGAGTGTCTTAGTTGTGGGTCTCAACATGAGCTCTGGGGAGTGGCGATGCCGTTGCCTAGGAACTGGTGGAATTCAGATACCCTCTGCTGCTTCCACCTGCACAGCCCCAGGTGGGTAGGTCAGACAAAGCCCAGGCTCTTAGAAATCAGAAATGAAGTGTACCTGGGGGCCACCGAGGCCTCATGGGGTGTACGGGCTAGTTTGAGTGGAGCTGGGGACATTGGTGCTTTTGGGTCTGATGTGGGAATTGCACATGGGCAAGGGGAAGTTGGAGAAGTTGGAGGAGAAGGGAGGTAAGGAAGGCGGGGTGAGACCACACTTGCTCTCAAGATTTCTGTTCCTCATGTGTCCCCTTCCCATCTCTAGGCTGGCATCAATACATGGACACCATGAGCCCCTTAGCGACTCCCCCTGAGCACAGGGCTCCTTGAAGAAGGATGCTAGCATGGCTGCTACAGCAAGCCCTGGGGTTCTTATGTGTTGGAGTCTAGCAAGCTGCACCATGCACATGAGGGAGGCTGGGTCACCCCCATCTCCTGCAGACCTTGGTGGGCCTGTCTCTGTCTGCTGCCCTGCAGGACCTACTGTTGCCCGTGACTGCCTCTGCTGGCTACAACCTACTTCAACACTGTCATCAAAGAGACACAGCTGGCACCTCTGTGTCAACACAGATACTGGGCTCCCCTCCGTCACTGGAATCATGGACCAGGCTAAGTTTAAAAAGCCAGATGTGCCTGCTTGGTAAACTGTTAGGTGAGCAACAGGAAAAGAGCCAAAAATAAACACTGCGAATTGACGATCCCACAGCATCGGTGGGAACCGTGCCCAGATTGGGCAAGTTGAGGGGCCCATGACCCACCATGCATACCGAATCCATGGGCCCTGGTGTGGCTGTTAAATGTGGCTCTCTGTCTCATGACTGACCTCCCTGGAGCATCACAGACATCCCTGCCCTGAGTGGGACCTGGATGCCTGGGCTGCTTACTGAAGGACCACAGTGGGTCTGGGTGTGTGGAATTCCGTGTGCTGGCTGGTTTTTAGGTCAGTTTGACGCAAGCTAAAGACAGCTGAGGGGAGGGAAGGAAGCTCAATGAAGAAAATGCCTCCATAAGATCAGGTTTGGAATGCAGGCACGTTGAGGGTGGTGCAGACCCTGGTTAGTTGTAGAGGGAAGCAAAGACTCCCCAGGGTCCTTTGTGTGAGGACTCTGTGGTTAACGAGAGACCAGAACCATTAAAGGAAAACCTTTGCTTTGCTGGGACAATAGGTGCTGGTGAGCCAGGGCTAAGAATCAGCTGGTTAAGCCACCAAACCCAGACACTATTGCATAAGCCGGCAAGATTTTGCTGAAAGGACCCTGATATAGCTATCTTGTGTGAGGCTACGCCAGTGCCTGGCAAACACAGTAGTGGATGCTCATAGTCATCTATTGGATGGAACACAGGGCCCCCAATGGAGGAACTAGAGAAAGTACCCAAGGAGCCGAAGGAGTCTGCAACCCTATAGGTGGAACAACAATATGAACAAACCAGTACCCCCAGAGCTCGTGTCTCTAGCTGCATATGTAGCAGAAGATGACCTAGTCGGCCATCATTGGGAAGAGAGGCGCCTTGGTCTAGGAAACTTTATATGCCTCAGTACAGGGGAACGCCAGGGTCAAGAAGTGGGAGTGGGTGGGTTGGGGAGAAGGGTGGGGGGGAAGGTATAGGGAACTTTCAGGATAGCATTTGAAATGTAAATAAAGAAAATATCTAATAAAAAATTGAAAAAAAGAAAAAAGAATCAGCTGATTAAGAGGAGACCAGCACCACTGGGGTGGAATCATCGAGAAAGTGTTTCCTCAGGGTGAGCACATAGAAGATGTGGTCCAGAGGCAGCCAAGGTGGTACCTCCTGATGGCAACTGAACCTGGTAGTGTAAGAGTCACCTAGTTCTGGTGACTGGTACCAGTTCTGAAGGCATAAAGGACTCATGGAGAACAGCTGAGGCTTGGAACTACTTGGAAGGGCTCAAGTCCCTGAGGAGAGCCCAGGAGAGGTTATTGGTGAAGGTGCAGCCCAGTTGCAGCAGAAGAATCCAGCGTTTTGGAGATGCCAGGACCATGGGATGACCACCAAGAACAGCAGCAGCAGTGGAGTGGAGGCAGCTAGAGCCGAGAAGGCAAACCAACCGTGCATGCATGTGTGCATGTGTGTGTACGTGTGTGTTGCAGAAGGCAGAGCCAGAGAAATCTCCCAAGCCCCTAGGAGGAGCCCAGAGATTATGAGGGAATCTCAGACATCGGACATTGAGTTACTTGCACTATTAGAGTGTGGTTTCGATTTGTTTGGATTGTGACTGTACCCTGGTTCTTCCCTCCTGAAAAAAGAGACTACCTGGCTTATTTTTGATTTTGTAAGAGCCCTCGGATGAGCGTGGGACCAACTCTGAGCAAGCACCATCCTCTTGCTTGAAACAGTTTTATCTCCCAACAGTTCAATGATTTTGGTGGGGCTATGTAACTTTCTCCTTAAAGTCCATCATTACGGGTTGGGTCTGGAGGTTTATACCCACTACTCAGAAGGCTGAAGCAGGGGGATTGTGAGTTTGCAGTCAGTCCGGGCTGCTTGTGTCTCCAAAAAAAAAAATTGGAACCAGGGTGGGAAATAGTTTAGCATGTAGTGTTTGTCACACTGTCATGAGCACCTGAGTGTGAGCCCCATAAAAGCTGGAGGCAGCAATGGACCTGTGTGATCCCAGGGCAGGAGCATGGAGACAGGAGTCTCACAAGCCACCCAGCCTAGCCCAATCAGGGAGTCCCAGGCCAGTGAGTGTCCCCCAAAATACTGTGGGTGTGGGCTGGTTAGTTACTGTCAACTGGACACCCCTAAAGTCACCTGGGAAGAGGAAATCTCAACTGAATAGCTAGCTACTCAGGTAAGATTGCCCCATGGCCACATCTGTGAGAGACTGGATGGATGGTTATGTAGGAGCACAGCCCACTGTAGGTGACACAGTCCAGGTAGGTGGTCCTTGGCTGGATAAGAACCTCTCTGAGTGTGGGGCAGGGAGCAAGGCAGCAAGCAAGGCAGCAATCCGCTCTGCCTCGGGTGCCTGCCCTAAGTCCTTGCCCTGATTCCTCCAAAGATGGACTGAGAGCTGTAAGCTGAGGCAAACCATCTCCTCCCCAGGTTACTTTTGGTTCTTGTATTTATCACAGATTGTTGTGATAAGCAAATTAGAGCAGGATAGCTTCTGAGGAGTGACAGTCAAGGTTGTCCTACACACTCACAGACAGAGACACACACTCACACACTCACAGTCACACACACTAACACACAGAGACACATGCACACACTCTCACACTCACATACACTAACACACACAGACACACATGTGCACACACTCTCACACACTCTTTCACAGCCACACACACTCTCTCACACTCACAGTCACACTCACTAACACACACAGACACACATGCACACACTCTCACACTCATACACACAGTCACACACTCTTATAGAGTCAAACACACTAACAGACACACACGTGCACACACACTCATTCACACATTCACACACACACTCTCATACTCATGCATACAGTCTCTCTCTCTCTCTCTCACACACACACACCACATATACATATAGGCATATATATACGCATACACAAACATTACACACGTACCACACACGTGCATATACACACATGCACAAACAATAACACACGCATGCACATACAGACATATACACATATCAACAAACACCACATACACACACGCACACACATTAACATGCACATACAGGCATATACACACGCACGCATACACAAACACCACACATACACACCATACACATTCATATATACACAGAGACAGCCACACACATACACACATGCATGCATGCACATATATAGACACACACACATACACACGGGCACACAAAAAACTTGTAGTCTTTCGTGTAATGCCTTATGGGAACTACCCTGCCCCTGGGGAGTGTGCCCTATACCTGAGGAACTTCCCAGACCCTCATCACAGGCTATGGAGGCCCTCTGTTTACATGGTCATGTTTGCGGCTGGTAAAGGCTGGTGCCAATCAGTGCCCGAGTAGACAGTGAAGATCGACCATCACATGCAGTGTACCCAGCACCCTCCTCAGTCACTGCTCACACGGGATGTTCCCTTTGCCAGAATATGCTTCCTCCACCGTCACAGGACTCAGGTAACCCCTCACACCCGAAGGGAGCCCTGTTGATCAGAGCCGCCCCGTGCCCTGCCTCTGTGCACTAAGGATCATATGACCAGCTGCGATGGGCAAGGCCACGCTGCGGCTGCAAATTCACCCTGAAATCTCAGAGACTTCCCGGGACCCATGAGCCTCTGGCCCACACTGCGTTTCCTCGGTGCTCAGTGGCTCCGGCTCACTCACAGGCTGGCAGGGGTGACACTGCCAAAGGCACAGCAGTGTGTGCAGAGCCTGCCAGGGTCTGGCATGGATAGGCTACTGCTGCAGCTCCGGGTGCTGCTCTACCCGACTGCAGGAGTCTTGGCACACGAACCCGTCTTGCATGGACAGGAAAAGAGGGCACAAAACCAAAGCGATCTCTGCCAGACCCTTCTCCCTGCCCCCGGCATTGTGCCACCATGGCTGTCTGCTGGCTTCCCCGTCACCCTGCGGTAGCCTTCAGCTCTGCCTGTCTTTGAGCTTTGTGACGGGGTGACGTTATCCACTATGAATGAATGAATGAATGAATGAATGGGTGGATGGATGGATGGATGAATGAATGACACACATAGCTTGAAAAACTGTTGCTCTCAAAGGCTTGTTCCTGTTGCTTGGCAGGAGGCTCCCACCAGAGGCCTCTGAGTCCCGCCCCTCGCCGCCTCCCATGATGCATCACAGAAGCACAAGGCTCCCAGGACCAATCACAGCCGCGGACAGCCCCTGCCCCTCCCACCACCCAGTCCTCAGCTCTGGATTGAACTAGAATCTTCAATTGGTGGCCTGGAGCAACCTGTGCTACTTCTCCCAAGTGCGGGAGATGTCCCCTAGGCCGCGTGAAGGCCCTCGACCCTCTCCTGGGGTCTTTGCTCGAAACCCAGCCCCGCAGGGCGACACAAATGGAGTGTCGACCGCAGTTGAGTGAAGCCGGCTGAGCGAAGGAGGCGGCGGAGCTGAGGGCTCAGGAGTGACGTCGGAGGGCATGCGAGTGTGTCTAACCTCAACCCTTGGCAGGAGCGTGTATCCACGATGCACACGGTGTGCCTGGAGGGAAACACGGAGTACTCTGACGTCAACGTGATGCCATCTGACCTCTCACCACCACCCCTACATCTTTCCACAGTCTCCTCTCTCTCTCTCTCTCTCTCTCTCTCTCTCTCTCTCTCTCTCTCTCTCTCTCACACACACACACACACACACACACACACACCCCACACCCATCCCCTCTATTTCATCCGTTAAACCTTTTAAAAGCTACATTAACCAGACAAAGCACACGAGGCATGGAACCCACCACACGCAAGCAAGCTCTGGCTTTCCTTTGTCACCTAGTAAAGCAAACCGCACGGGAGAGTGACACACGCGGACACACGAGCGAGGTGTGCTCTCTTGGCTCATCTCCAGTCGGAACCAGCTGATGATAAAGGGCAGAGTTCGTGGGAACCCACGCCCAGTCAGAATCAAGCACGGGGTGGACACGGGAAGCCCGGGAGCAACAGGATAGCTGGAGATGAGCGTGGGGTCAAGCTCTGGGTAAAAGCGGGGACAGAGGTGACACTGCAGCTGGTGCCTCCTGGTCACCTCCGACTGCACAAGAGGAGCAGAGTGCGACAGCTTTTATTAAACAGCCTCCTCCCACCAGGCTCTGCTCTGAGGATACCGGCTGGGGAGTTCGAGAAACAGGGTTGCTCTGAGTTGTTTATTGAAACTAGCTATGGTGGTGCTGGTGGTGCTAGTGATGATGAAGGTAATAGTGTTGGTGATTATGGTGGTGATGGTGATAATGATGGTAATTGTGATGGTGGTGTTAATCTTGACAGCAGGGGCATTGATCACGATAATGTCAGTAACAATGGTGACATTATCTTTTCGTTATCACGATCACTTTCAATATTAACAAAATAAATTAGTCAGTCGAGCTCCTAAGTACGTCTGGCAGTCAGACAGCTCCTTTTCTATTCTGTATCGCTCTAAGTTGTGGAAGATGAGAGACAGAAGTCTGGATTCGCTTGCATCCAGGAAGGTACTCAGGCCCTGTTCTGGTGTGGGCGTGGCTTAGGGAGCATGCCCAATTAGTCGCTTGGATTGATCAGCTTTCCTCATCTGAGCCTCTTGTTCCCAACACAGTGTCTGACTTTCCAGTCTCCAGGAGTGTTCTTCGCCATTTCTGAGAAGCCTGCCCTCGAGACCACGTGAGATTCAGGCACACTGAGCCACTGTGGCCTGCCGAGGATGGAGTCTCACTGGCCATTGTAAAAAAAAAAAAAAAAAAAAAAAAGAAAGAAAGAAAGAAAGAAAGAAAGAAAGAAAGAAAAAATGCAAGGCACGCACTGGCCTCCTCTCCCTGGGTCCCTGCCAAGCTTATGGATCCCTTGGGACCCACTGCAAACTTCTGCCCATCCACAGAGCTGCAGCCATCTGCAGTGTGAGGTGTGGTTGTTTCTATGGCGGTGCCTATCCATCTCGGACCAGAGGCGAGGTGATCCTGGTGTGTGCAGCAGCCAGGGTGCCAGCCTGTCTTGTGGGTTCTCCCTGCAGATCCGCTGGGGCTTGGGGATGAAGCCTTCTGGGTAGCCAAGCCCTGAGGGATGCTGGACAGAGCCAGCAGGTGAGCTTCCAGCAGGCAGCTGCTTGGAACATGGCTATAACTTTCCGCTGGGACATCCACAGGGCGGCTTGGCTCTTGGGATCCACCCATAGAGTAACAACAGGAAGCCCCAGACTGAGGCTGGGCTGTCCCTGTGGGATGGACCCCGCATCCCCGCAGGCCTGGCATTATCTCTCGGTGGGGTAAAAGTGGAAAGCGGAAGGCCCTGCACAGAAGGCTAGAGCTGATGTGTCCCGAGGGACATCCCAGCGAGATCCACCCCCTGTACCTCTCCACCACACACCAGGGGTGTTTTCTGTCACCCAATATCTGTTTGCTGGACACTGGCAGGCTACAGCCTCACAGTGATGCTGAGCATGGGATTCAGAGGCCCAGCTGCGACTTTGCCACCAACCGGTTGATGGGGATGGGCTGAGAGCTGGGGAAAGGCCTTCTCAAACCTTCCAAAACTGGAGGGCTCAGCGGAGAGACTGGCAGGGAGGTCACAGGGTGCTGCCATGGGGTCCCCTCTGGCTCATTGGTGCATTTGTGCGTGTGTGCATACCAGACAAACCCCAGAGCCAAACACAGAGAGTAAGGTCAACTGGATTGCTCCCAAGTGCAGGGCGTGAGGGAGGGTCTGTTCTACAGACCCTTCCCCAAAGCCTCATCCATGACGCCAACCTCACTCCCACCCCCTACGCCCCCATCCCTGTCTCCCACTAAGGGACTGTGGTGTCTGGAAGACCCTCCTTTATGGGGCATGGGCGGTATCGGCGGACCCCCCTGGAGCTCTTTTGAGTTAGTGTCACAGTCCTGACTTTCTGTGTGACCATGAGTGGATGACACCTGGATGGAGACAGCTCTGTTGTGCAACTGCCACACCCCAGCACCCTAGAGGAGGGGGCTTGGGGGTTTGGGGCAAAAGAGAATCCTTCTGCTGTCCTGACTCAGCTGGTCTCAGAAGGGCCTCAGAGTCCTCGCTTCCCACTCACTCTCGGGGAAGGCTCTGCTGCTGCCCAGGGAGCCCTCTTTGTGAATGCTTTTCCTTTCTTGGGGGGGGGGGGCAAAAACCTCACGAGCTTGGCCATGTTGTGTCTGGAGGGCAAGGGAACCGGTTTTACCCATGTCATGACTGCCTTACCCTGCGGGCTTATTGCTGGCTCCCTGGCCTTCCCTAGGAACTTCCTGAAGCCTGGTAAGGGGTTCAGGGACCCAGTTTTCAAAAAGCCATCTTCCCCCAGTGACTCCAAGGTGTAGACCCCAGGGCGAGACCCCTGTCCTGTGTGACCTGCCTGGCACAGAGCAGGCCACCTGCTTTGGTTGTTATTTATTAGTGTCTACTGTTTACTCTCTTGATATTATTGAGCACCTGCTGTTTACCAAGTGCTGTGCAAGAGCCTCAGAGGCAGACGAAACCATTACTGGTCCCATCTTCAGGCAGCTCACAGCCCTCGGGGACACAGGTTTGGAGCACGCTCATGTGACACTCCCATGAAAGAGCTGTGATGGTACCGGGCATCAGGCCCACTATGCAGAGTATTGAGTCCTGGGAGCAGAGATGTGGCTATGTTATCTGGACTGACCTGACACTTGCTGTGTAGATCAGGGTGGCCTGACTCACAGCAATCTTCCTGCCTCAGCCTCTGGGTGCTAGCATTACAGGCATAGTTACCACACTTGTGCTGGGCTTTGAAGGTCAGACAGGTGGTGTTTGTCTGGTGGCATCTCTAGCCAGCTCCAGGTAGGCTGGAGTCCCGGAGTAGGGAGTGTGAGTCATGAGAGATGTAAGTAAGGGAGGCATGACCAGCGTGGGGTGTTCATACTCAGTAGGGAGTTGTCCTGGCAGCACGAGATTGTGACGGCTGCCCCTGGAGATTGGGTGTCACCATGTAGCAGGGACTGTCTTGAGGCATCCTCCTGCCTCAGCCCGCCCAGTACTGGAACAACCAGTGACCACCACCATGCTGGTTCTGGCTACAGCTTCTGATGAGGCCAGGGCTTTCTCTGGGAATGGGCAGCAAGAGATGGGTGAGGAAGAGCCAGGCCCAGTCATTGGCTGTGCCTTCTTGGCAGAGTCTGTTCTCCTCGCTGAGCCTGAGGCAACCGGGGAGGAGGATCAGCCCTGCTGTTGGCAGATCTTCCTTGTCAGGTTGGTGTGCTGCTGCTGTGTGCGCCGAAGCCAGAATTGGAGGGTGTGTATCTTAATTAGGGTTTTACTGCTGTGAACAAACACCATGACCAAGGCAAGTCTTATAAAGGACAACATTTAATTGGGGCTGGCTTACAGGTTCAGAGGTTCAGGCCATTATCATCAAGGCAGAAACATGGCAGCATCCAGGCAGGCATGGTGCAGTAGGAGCTGAGAGGTCTACAGCTTCATCTGAAGGATGCTAACAGAAGACTGGCTTCTAGGCAGCTTGGATGAGGGTCTTAAAGCCCATGCCCACAGTGATCCACCTACTCCAACAAGGCCACACCCACTCCAACAAGGCCACACCCACTCCAACAAGGCCACACCCACTCCAACAAGGCACACCTACTCCAGCAAGGCCACACCTACTCCAACAAGACCACACCCACTCCAACAAGGCCACACCTCCTAATAGTGCCACTTCCTGGGCAGAGCATATACACACAGTCACAGGTCACAGTGTGTGCCCCTTTTCTCCCCCTGAATGTCTGTTCCTTCTTTGGTGCTCTCATCCTGATGGCTCAGAAAGATGGGCTTTCTGAAGGAGCTTGAGGCCAGTGCGTTGGCAGGGCAGATATGTGGAGTCACTTGGCAGCTTCCTGCTCAGAGCTCCAGGTCGCCAGCCCCTGTTAAGAAATCCATGTATTCAGCAGTGTTCAAAAAGCTAAAATCAAGGCCAGGAAGGCTGGTGAGAAAGCCAGACAAAGGACCATGGGCACGGTAGGTACGGGTCCCTCTTTTGCATGTAGCACGGCTGACACGGAGATCAGAGGCAGATCTAAGGAAGCCCGTGTGTCCTGAGCTGCTCTGTGCTGTGGGGTGGACATGCCCATTCCTGCACACATAGCTGCAGGAACCGGGACGTCTGGCACGGAAGGGGTTAATTTAAGCAGCTTGGAACCCACTAGTCTCTGCAGGCTGAGAATCCTGGTTTCCTTACCCTCTGCCCTGGAACCTGGGACAAGTCGCTGACTCTCTCTGTCCCACAGCAGAAGGCCATGGTCCCTCACAGAACTCACTGAGGCTTAGCCATGAACTGCGCCTCCACAGTGTCTTCTGAGCAAAGGCCCCTCTCTGTCCTGCCTTAGGACCACAGGTAGGCAGGAGACATCACCACGTGCAGAGAGCTATGCCCGCCACCCTGTCCTCTCAGAGTCCTCTGCTCTCTCCTGGCACCCTGGGCAGCCTCTGGCATCAAGCGCAATGGGGGAGTGAGAGGCTCCCAGTTCTTGGTCCTCACCTCTGGGTTTGGCTCCCAGCAGTCACAGCCAGAGAAAGGTGGGTTTGGGACCTGTTTGAGCATGTGTCAGGGACTAGGGCATTGACCTTCACACACACACATGCGCACACACACATACATACACACATACACACACACATACATACACACATACACACACATACATACACACATACACACACACGTACATACACACATACACACACACATACACACACACATACATACATACACACACACATGCATACATACACACACATACATACACACACACACATACATATACACACACATACATACATACATACACACACGCATACATACACACATACACATACATACACATACATACACACACACATACATATACACACACATACATACATACATACACACACACGCATACATACACACATACACACACATACACATACATACACACACATACATACATACATACACACACATACAGACACACATACACACACACATACACACATACATACACATAAGCACACACACACACACATACATACACACACACACATGCACACGCACACTGTGCTTCTGTGTTCCCACTCATGGCCAGTCCTCTTCTCTGCTCAGCATATGAGAAGGCATTGTCTGTGGGGCTTCATTACTACCCCGGAGCATGCCTGCTGGCCCCATGGTTTGCTAGCTACCGTGGAGTCTAAGAGAATCCATTCTGCTGGCTCCCCACAGTCTTTGAGCAGCTGGCTCCCACTGCCTGCTTGATGACTGTTTCTAAGTCTCCCACTTCCATGATGACTGTTTCTAGGTCTCCCACTTCCACATTCCTTCCCACTTTCAAAAGATGAAGGGACTACCAAAGTCATGGAGCCCTGATAGTGAATGCTCATCTCCCGTCTTGTTACCCTGGGGTAGAAAGAACCAGCCTATGTGTGGTCACTAGGACGAGGGTCCAGGTGGGAAGAGCTGAGCAGAAACAAAGCCCATAGCGGCCAACTAGCGGCAACGCCCACTCAGTGGGCCTGTTCAGCTGCTACCTGCCAGCCTGCCCAGACTCATGACGCCGCCAT
Organism: Mus musculus; assembly: GCF_000001635.26. Lineage (NCBI taxonomy): Eukaryota > Metazoa > Chordata > Mammalia > Rodentia > Muridae > Mus > Mus musculus. Next base: position 121,267,033 of record NC_000074.6, on the reverse strand, counting down.
GGCTGGATTATATGCGCCTGAAGATAACCCATGGTCTACATTCTTGGCTGTCTCCTCCCACTTCAGCCAGACCAGACCAGTGCAGGAAGTCCAGAAAGGCCACTTCAAAGAAGTTTTTTTCCCCATTTATTTATGTTTTCACTCTGTGTGTGTGTGTGTCTGCAGTGCACATGTGAAGGTCAGAGGACACCTTGAAGAGTCTGTCCTCTCCTTTACTGTGTGGGTCCTGGGACTCAGGCCAGGTCCTCAGGCTTGGCAACGTGAACCCCCACTCTCTGAGCCGTCATGCTGACCCTGGAGATCCACTTTCGAGGTCTGTGGGAGGCCTGGTACCTAACGTGACTTCGGCCTCAAGCCGCCGTGCTTCTGGCCTCTTATTTTGGACAAGGACAGCAAAGGGGTCAAAAGTTTCAAGCATACCCAAACCCACCCAGCAGTAAGAGCAGATTTCATGGCAGAATAGCTCGTGCCCGTGGACAACTCCACCCTCCACATGGCCACTGTCAGAGCCATGGCCTCCTCATCCTCAGAGTATCCCCAACTAACAGAGATCCAAAGACTCACTTTCTCATGAGGGAGTCTCTCCAGTGTCCTCAACACCCTCAGTGTGGGTTTTCTGTCTCTTTGGTTGGGAATAGAACTTAGAGAGGCAAGGGAGAAACCGATTTCCATGGCCTGGAGGGCTCAGGCTGCACGCCCCCGGGCAGACTGACTCGTTCAGGCTGAGCCAAGGTCAGAGGTGCTGTAGCCCTGTCCTCTGCATCTGGTTGTATCCTGTGTAGCCTACTGTTCTTGGTCAACTTAATTTTTCCTTTTTCTTGTTTTAAAGAAGGCAACTAAGCAAATTCTGAAGACTAGTGAGGGAGGAACTGGGTCCCTGTCCTGCACTGGGGTGAGGAAGGGACATGGCCCCCTGCCCTGGACCGGCAGCTTAGCTGTAGCATCCCTCCTCCCAGGCTTCTTGGCTGCAGATGCAGAGACAGCAGCCTCTAAGTCCAGTATCCAGACCGAACTTCCCCTCCTGGCTTAAGGTAATGATAGCTCCGTCCTGCTGTCCTCCCTCAGGGAAGAGCACACACATGGATGGAGTGTGCTTTCTCCCTTTCCCTGGTCCCCGTTCTTCACCATGGTCACCTTTCACCCAGTGCCCACTGTGGACATGACGTGGCAATGACCCAGATTCCATCAGTGAGTTCTTATGGGTACACTCATCGTACCCCATAAATGTATGCTAGGTGTACCTCCATTGTAAAGAAACATAAATTCAGAGACATTGATACACCTGTCCAAGGTCAAAGAGCCTGAACATGGCAAAGCTGGGCCTTGGCCCAGGCTGGATACCGGTGCCTTAGGTCTGACTGCTAGGGCAAAGTTACTTCCATTTTTATTGTGGTGATACATGCTCCTCAAATATTGGTCCCACATTTCTTTAGATTGTGGCTTCACTCATTAAGATAACTGTCCTATCAGTGAATTGTGGTTGGTACAAGAATGTCCCACGCAGGCTCATATTTTATCGCCTGGTTCCAGCGGATGGCACTGTCTGGAGAGCCAGTGAAACCTTTAGGATGTGGAGCCTTACTGCAGGAAGCAGATCTGAGGGTGGGGGTGGCCTTTGAAAGTTACACACACCAGTGGTTCCTGCTTATTCTCAGTATCTGGTCTTCTACCAGGTGACAAGCTTCCACTGCCCCCTGTCACTGCCATGGATGGCCCTCGGCTCTCCCTGCTATCATTGACCAAAACCCCCGAAACCAAGAGCCAAAATAAATGTCCCCTTAGCTTGTTTCTGTCAATCAATTACAACAATGTCTGTGGCAAAACCAAAACAAGTTCACTCCACAGGTGCCAGCAAATAGCTGATGTGCAGGAAGCCTGCCTGCCTTGGGATCCCAGCCAGGCTCGTCAGCTCCATTGAATGGCGGCGGCCATCAGAGCTCTGCTAAGTGTCTGCATGTTAGCCCTGCCCCCACATTACAGGTGGGGAAGGTGAGGCTCAGAGGTGAGGGCTTGCCCAACTGTTTTGGATCCTAGCAGGCAGAGGTTGAGACTGACCACAGCCCTCTGAACAGTCTCCTCCCCTCATGCTGGCAACCTTCCTACTCGACAGTGCTGGGAACCGACAAGTGGGTGCCAGAGGGAAGGGCAGCCATCAGGGAGCTTTGAGGACACTACGAAGCAAGGTGGAGGATTGGGAGGAGGAGGGAGGAAGGGGGAGGAGGAGGAGTGGGAGGAGGGAGAGGAGGGAGATAAAGGGGAGGAGGAGGGAGAGGAGGGGGGAGGAGGAGGAGTGGGAGGAGGAGGAAGGGGAGGAGGGAGAGGAGGGAGATAAAGGGAGAGGAGGAGGAGAGGAGAGGGAAGAGGGAGAGGAAGTCGGAAGGAGGAGGAGGGAGAGGAAGAGGTTGCAGTGGATCTGTACAAGGCTTCCTGCTCTCTGCCCTTGTTGATTTGAACAGGCGATAGATATCACAGCGGCAGTGGCAGAAATGGCGTGTCCAGACACATATCAGATTATCCCAACCTGAAAATCCCCAGTGGAATGTGCTGCCTATCTGATGGCCTGCCACACTGCCACCCAAACCAGAGAGGCGGACAGCCAGGCTGGGCTGCAGACAGAGGCAGGCAAAACTGGCCGGGCCACTTTGCTGCCTGCGTGTCCCGTGGCTGGCGAAAGCCTAGGTTCCTTGGTGCCCAGTGTCTGGTGCCTGGGCACTGTCTTGGTTTCTGTTTATTCTCCCAGGGTTCAGGTGTATCATCTGCAGCTCACACTGGCCTGAATGTTTCCCTGTCTACGCAGGATCTCTTGAGGTCTCTACCCCAAACTCCCTCACAGGATGGCAGGAGAGGAAGAGGCCCCTATTCAGAGGTCAGAAACTCCAAGATGGTACTAAGGGGCCTGGCTCTGTCTCTCCATGGGAGCGGTCAGCTACGGAAGCTTCTGAACCCACATGTGGGTGCTCTGTCTGGCTCTTGGTTTAGGGACTCCACAGCACTAGAGCTGGACTGTCCCAGGAAGTTTGCAAACGGAATCTCCTGGGTGATGGAGCTTGCTGTCTGGTTCTTTCATCCGCAGCGGCAAAGCCTGACCAGGTGCCATCTCCTTGGGTTTTCCAAGGATAAAACGAGACGCGTTGATTGTCTAGCAGAACCTCAGCAGGTGGCATCTGACTGACCAGCCGAAGAAGATGTATATGACACATTCCAAGACAGAGCAGAGTGACTTGGAACAGAGGCCCTGAACCCAACCAGTCACTGTGTGCATCTGGCTGCCAATTGGCTGTGGAAGCCATCACCGGACTCTGGCCTGACCGCCAGGCCTGTGTCTCCCTGAGTCTTTCAGCGCCACATGTGCAGAAGTGACTGACAACTCCCCACCCCCACCCCACCTCCCCACCCCGGAAGCCGAGGGAGCATGCGCAGAAGTGTCTGACTCGAAGCCGAGGGTGCAGTGCCGGTGTGGAACACCCACAGGTTTACTTAACGTGTCATTTTGTCCAAAGGCAAATGGTTCATTAATCCTCACTTTGTCCCTGCCTGTCAAAACCAGCCCGACAGATTCCATGGTGCGGCTCACGCACACAGAGCAGGCCAGCTCCTGCGGCTTCATCTTCTCTGAGCCTCTCTGTAACTGTTGTTAAACTTGGTCACAGCCACGCTGGACTTTACAGATCCCTAACTTCAAACAAACAAGAAAACAACACCTCTAACCCTCTGTGATAAGCAAGCAGCTTTATCAGGCTCGACTCCCACCTGGCATGCGGACTGGCGACTCCCTGTCCCCATGTAAATAAGTGCCACCTGTTTGTGCAGGTTGATGTGGTCACTCTACCCGTGTTATCTCCGAGGAAGCACTAGCTGGGCGTGGTGCATCTGGCAAGGGGTGCGGGAATAATAACACGGCTGGCCAAGCCCCGGGGTGGCCCTGGACCCCGAGAGAGCTTGGCAGAGCTGTGCCTGGTTATTGCTTCCTGGAAAGGTGGACAGCCGAGAAAGGGACTTTCACTCCTTCCTGGCGCAGTGATCCAGTCCCGAGTCTAGACTGTGCGCACAATGGCAGGGCCTTCCGGATTCCGTTCTCTGGTGGCTGCCAGTTTCCGAAGCCACGTATCTAAATTGGGATTTCCTGAATTCCCAGAGTCTTTGGGTTGGAAGGGGCTCCTGGAGCTAGGGGGGAGGGAGGGAGTAGGCAGGTCACGGGTCACATGACTGGTCAAAATGAATCAGAGCTCAGTTTGGCCCCATATTAGACTAAGCCAGGCCTCTCCCTGCAGGGTGCCTGCGGGACCTCATACCCTGGGACTGAGAGATAAGAGCTGGTAGTTAGCCTGTGTTCTTCAGGCTTGTTGGAGCTCTCAAGGGCAAAGCAGGCGGTCTAAACAAACGTCTTACATGTCTGTCCTTTCTGTCTGTCCAGCTCCGTGTCTCCTGTCCTGGGAAAAGCGAATCTTGGCTCACCAGCCCAGAGTCTCTGCTCATGTCTTCATCCAAGACAACAGCAAACCCCACACACCACTGCTTCACTCTCTTGGGGACCCACTAACTCTTCGTGCCCCTCCAGCACCCTCGACAACTTGGGTGACAGCTCCATGCTTATCTCTCGGTTCTCTGTCCTCCCCTGATCTTGGAGCAGGCTCTACTCTCACTCAAATGGGCTCTTCTTACCATGGAAATTTCTCCTCTTACTGTTGCCCTGCTGCAAATAGCACCAAGTCTCTGGCCGTCCTCATCTCTTCCCCATTAGCTTTCCCTAGCTACTCTGAACTCGTTGCCCAGTTCGCTGTGTCTCAGCCTGTTCTGGGACCTTAGTTCATCTGGAGGTGGGTGGGGAGTCCCGCTTCATTGCTCATCCTACAGTAAACTTGGTAGCCTTCTCAGACCAGAGTCTACCCTCCTCACAAATGCACACACATGCCTTCTCCTCATCTTGATTTATTTTTGCAGACAACACTACTGTGCCTCAGACTTATCCATGGACTATCTGTACTTTTCCTCAAGACCGGGGCTTCCTGGAGGAGTGGACATCAGACAACTGCATAGATAACATGTGGAAGACAACCTGGTACATAACAGCAGCTCAACAAACAGCCATGGACTGAGTGTACATCACGGACAGTGTTGTTGAATTATTTATCTACCTTAATTTCTTTCCTTTGCGTATTAGCTTGTAACATCTGTCAGCAAGTTCCCTCACCTCATCATTTATTATTATGTCCAAAATACCTCGGCTAGTCTGGGATCCCACCCCTACCCCACTTGGGGTGAGTCTGTCAAATGGCATTTTCAAAAAACGTGCTGGCAGCTTTGTGGCCACTGCCTGTGAGACTTGAAAATCTCATCCTGATACAGAGCCTTCCTGTCTGGAGGCTCTCAGATCTCTCCCATTCTTCAGACAGTGTTCAGAATCACCAACAAAATTGTCTTTCAGAGCTTTCTCAGAATTATTCATGAGAGGTTTGAGAGTAGAATTCTACACATTCCTAAGTGATTACAATCTGGTGAGAATCGAGTAGATTTTTAGCTTTTTTATTTTCCAGGCCATGGGCTGTGAGCACTAATTATCACCTTGACACAGAATCATCTAGGAAGAGAGTCTCTGTCTAGATCAGGTTGGCATGTCCATCAAGGATTGTCTCAATTAACAGGTTCATTCATGTTTGAAGACACAGCCTAGTATGGGTGGCACCATTCCCTAGGCAGGGCGTCCTGACTGTTTCCATTCATATCTCTCTGCTCTTGATGGTGAATGTGATGTGACCCTGTAAGGACTCCCTGCCTTGACCTCCCCTCAGTGATGAGCTGTGACCTGGAACTCTAAGCTAAAATAATGCCCTTTCTCTCCAAGTTGCTTTTTCTCAGGATGCCTCATTATAATAACAGAAACAAAACTAAGATGGTACATTCTCGGGACTTATTTACTGCTGTTATTACCTTGTAGATTCTGCTGGGTTTCCATTGAAGATGGTACTATTGTCTACCAACAACCACATTTTTTATCTCTTTCCATAATTCTTTTTCTTTCCTGTCAATTTTGCCTCCCTTCCTATTCGTTGGTTGTTAGCTGGTTTTGGTTTTGGTTTTGAGACAGTCTTACAGCATAGCCCAAGGTAGCTTCAACTCATTGAACTTTTTGCTTTGGCTTCCTGAGCACCAGGCTAACACGTGCACAGATTCTCCACTCCACCTTTCCTCTGTGTGTGTGCACATCAGTCTACAGGTGTGAATGCATGTGTGTGTATTTGCACATGAAGGACAGAGGTCACCTATGGAGGCTGTATTAGTTAGGGTTTTACTGCTGTGAACAGACACCATGACCAAGGCAAGTCTTATAAAAAACAACATTTAATTGGGGCTGTCTTACAGGTTCAGAGGTTCAGTCCATTATCATCAAGGTGGGAGCATGGCAGTATCCAGGCAGGCATGGCACAGGAGGAGCTGAGAGTTCTATGTCTTCATCCAAAGGCTGCTAGTGGAAGACTGACCTCCAGGCAAATAGGGTGAGGATCTTATACCCACACCCACAGTGACACACCCATCCCAACCAGGTCACACCTATTCCAACAAAGCCACACCTCCAGATGGTGCCACTCCCAGGTCCAAGGATATACAAACCATCACAGAGGCATTCCTTGATCACTCTGTCCTTGTTTGTTTGTTTGTTTTTGAAACAAGGTCTCCCACTGATACAGCTAGACTGGTTGACAGTGAACCCTAAGACTTTTCCTGTCTACCTTTCTGCTTTTTATGTGAATGTTCAGGATCTGAACTTAAAACCTTGTGTCTTAATGGTGTGTTGAATAGTTTTATGCCAATTTATCACAGCTATTTGAGAGGAGGGAACCTGAACTGAGGAATTGCCTCCATAAAATTGGGCTGCAGGCAAGCCTGTGGGGGAATTTTCTTAATTAGTGGTTGATGGGGGAGGACCCAACCCATTGTGTCTGGGGCCATCCCTGAGCGGGTGGTCCTGGGTTCTATAAGAAAGCAGGCTGAGTAAGCCATGGGGAGCAAGCCAGTAAGCAGCACCCTCCATGGCCTCTGCATCAGCTCCTGCCTCCAGGTTCCTGCCCAGCTTGAGTTTCTGTTCTGACTGCTTTCAATGATGGACCCACGATGTGGAATTATAAGCCAGATTAACCCTTTTGTCCCCAACTTGCTTTTGGCCGCAGTGTTCTACGTCACAACAGTAGTGATCCTGACTAAGACATAAGACACGTGCTTTGAGCTAGCTCCCTGGCCACCAGTTTTCTTTTACGGTGGTATCGCATGTGGAGAGACTGTTGATACAAATGTCAGAAAGGAGCAGAGATGGCTGGCATCCTTAACTTGCTTCTGACCGCAGGAGAAATCTGAAAGCTTCTTTGTCAAGTGTAAGGTTCCTTCTACATCTCTGGTCTCGTTCAACACTCGGACAACCAGAGCAGTCAATTGGCTTCATGAATCCTCACTGGGCCCCTTGCCCACTAAAGTATATGTCTGAAATTTTACACAAGAAAAAAAAAGTTTTCAATGCCAACAACAGTTGACCCCACACACAGTCACAGGCCTCTTGGGACAGCGCCACTGTATATATGAACACAACCAGACTGCTGTGAGCGCTCTCTCTCTCTCTCTCTCTCTCTCTCTCTCTCTCTCTCTCTCTCTCTCTCTCGTGTGTGTGCTCACTCAGAGCAGTGATCACAGTCATATTTGTTCAAATCTCGTTTTCTCTCTCCACTCTGCCTAGATGACGCCAACTGTTGACGACTACATACCGAGAACCCACAGGCTTCACGCTCAGTTCCAGAATTCACAAAGGAAACCAAGAGAGATGAACTCTGTCCCTAACCCAGTCTCAGCCACAGAAAGGGTCAGGGTGGATAAAGGATAATCATATTCACTAGCCATGATCAATGAAGCTGTTACAAGAAGACGAAGGGTCGAGAAGGAGAGAGGCGAGCTTGTCGGACGGCATCGATAATTACTTCCTTCAGGTCGGGGTTGCGGAGGTTTCTTGGAAAGAGAGTTGAGAACGGTTGCAGAAACTGTCGCACCGTGGGATCGGTCCCAGGGTCATCCCTGGGCTCCAGAGCACTTCAGGTCCTTCATCCCTGGCTGCCTCGAAGCAGACTCCAGGAACACAGTGCCCCTGAAATAAGATCACAGAGGAAGAGCTGCAGGGATTCTCATTGCCCCCCCTTCCCTGTCAAGGGTGACTGTCTTCAGCTCATTTAACGAGGAGAGAACTCAGGACCAACCTGCAGCCAGGGGGGGGGATTGGGGAGGCGCAGGCCCCCACACAGTCACAGCCCAGGCTGCAGTCTGGTTTCCCAGGACGAGGACAGGCAGCAAGTTGTTGCTGACGCCGGTGTGACCCTGGAGCCACCCCTCCCACAGAACATTTGTCTTCTCCCCGACTGCCCTACGGCCCACAGGGCCGCAGCTCATATTTCCTGGGCTTTGGCGTGGGAGCAAAAAAACGGGAGAGTCTGACAGGAATGAGGAAGAGCCGGTGGGGAGTCCCTCCAAGGTCTGCAGGCGGGATATGTGCAGGATGTGAGCTGGAGGCATCGTGGAGTCTTTCCTGGGTGCCAGGCACTGGGCTCCATGCCTTCCTCGTATCTGCACACAATAAGATTGCTCAGACTGGTCAACTTCTCATGCTCAAACCTGAGCTCTTGATTTCGACACCTCCAAGGGTGGCTCTTTCCCCTGTTGGCCAAGTTGCTCAGTACACAGTGAGGTGGCTGCCCGGCATCTCCCTCACACCCAATCTGTCAGTAGACCGACAGGCTTTATCTCAAGCAGCCTTCACCTCTTCCTTCCACAGCTGACACCCTGGTGAGAGTCCAGGCTGTTTCCGGGGGGCACGGCCACCATTGCCTGTCCCCACCTGGCTCCCGGCTTCTTGCCTTGCACCGACTCGCCACAGCTGGGAGGGATCCACAGCTCCAGATCAGCCTGGGAGCAAAGTTGTCTCAGCCGTGGCCTGAGTGTCTGCTCAGCGGTCACCTCCTCTCTCTTAGCGCCCCCTCAGTGACATGACAGGAACACTGGTGGCTAACTCCCCCTGTGGAGTCCAGAGACCGGTTCAAGAGTGGCATCAGTATGATGTGGGAGGTGCCCACCTGAGACATTCCAGTGCTGCCTGGGCAAAGCCTGGCACCGGGCCTCTACAGCAGTTCCATGAGTGTGTACCCCATGGGTGCCCAGAGGCCAGAGGAGAGCAAGGTTGAATCTAAGCACCCACGGCAGCAACACCAAGCTCTGGTCAGCACGTTGTTCCTGCTTCCTCCATTTTGGCTCTGTGTCTTTCAGAGTTTCTAAAATGAAGCATCACAGGGCTTTCAGTATCAGGTACAAGGCGGTAAATGTTAAAAACTTATCCTCTCTCGTTGGCTTCTGCAGTTAGCTACATAGTTACAACAGCGACTAGTTAGTCCATCTTTATGAGCTGTGTCTCCTGAGAACCTTGAGGAGCTGGGATAAACCCCTGCGAACAAAAAGCTATCTGGGAAGGGAAGGTTCCTCGTCTCTCAGATCCCAGGCCACCATCGAGGGCGCCCAGGTAGAAACAGGAGGATGACTGTGGAGGAGCGCCGCCCTCTGATTGCTCCCACAGCTGCTTCTGCCTGCATTCTCTTTTTTAAAAAGTTATTTTACCCATTTGGCTGAGGGAAGATCGCAGAGTCACCAAGGGGCCAGGAGTGTGGGTACCCGCTTTGTTTGCTAATTTGCTTTGCAGGTCTGATTTAGTGGCACAACCTGACATGTGGCGAGAGTCCCAAGTTTCACACACAGCATGGGAATGATGCAGGACAACAGCAGGCCAGCCTGGAGAGTTCTTAGAGGACTCTGTGGAGAATCAGTCTTGTTCTGACCCAAGGTGGTTAGCTTTCCACCAACAAACTCGGGGACACCACCATTTAACAAGTTGGCCCGTGTTTCCTTTTGTTTTTTTTTTTTTGTTTGTTTTGTTTTTTTTAAGATCTATTTATTTTTATTATCTGTAAGTACACTGTAGCTGTCTTCAGACACTCCAGAAGAGGGAGTCAGATCTCATTACGGATGGTTGTGAGCCACCACATGGTTGCTGGGATTTGAACTTCGGACCTTTGGAAGAGCAGTCAGGTGCTCTTACCCACTGAGCCATCTCACCAGCCCCCCGTGTTTCCTTTTAATAGCAAACAAAGCACTAGCATTTATTCTAAACCCTTTACTCAGAGCTAGAACTGTGTGGCCATCTTGAAAATGAAGCCCTCATGGTTTTGCTATCTTGTCCCTTAGACCGGGTTCTGAGACATTGTATCCGAAAATGAAAATGTACAGAGTAAGAAAACCAAGGATGAGTAAGAAAACAAAGAAGTCAAGAACCTTCCGGGGAGCCAGCATCATCCCTAACACCTCTGCTGTGACTGTCATCACCACTGTCACTACCACTGTAACACCACCAGCATCACCATCACCAACACAGTCACCATCTCCACAATCACCATCACCATCATCACCATCATCACCATCATCCTTATCATCATCTCCACCATCACCATCAGCATCCCTGTCACCATCACTAACTTTACCCACCCACTTACCTGTCAGGCACCGTGCCATCTCAGCAGCCACAGTCCACCCTGTCGACACCTCCCTCTCATTCTCCTCCCCCCCTCCCCCGTCAAACTGCAGCCCCCGTCCTATTTTGTTTTCTCTCCTGGCACATCTATCCTTCCTTCCACGCATCTGCTTGTGTATTGGCACATTGCTTCTCTCTTGCTGTGCGGTGGGTTTCACTTGTCTTACTGACTGCCGGACCTCCACCCCCACCCCACCCAGAGTTTAGCCCGGTGCTTGTCACACAGCAGATGCCCAATAAAAGCTGAATTTAAAACATCCTTCAGATAGCGCGGGATACGTCCGTCTCCTATCAGGACAACTGTGATGTGACTCACTGGCTCTGACCTCTGCTCCCACGTCAGACTTCACCTTCACTGCACAGTTCCAGGGCCGGGGTGCTACGGGACCTCTGGCCTTCACCACTGTGGCGATTTAGCAGAGGCTTCTGCACCCTCCTAAGGGGAGAGAAAAAAATTCTCTAGGAGTGGAAAATCTGCCCATCTGCTTCTCTGCTGGACGCGAGGGCCTGGCCCCTGAGAAGCCAGAGCCATTTGCCCAAATGGAGGCAGGACTGCGGCTGACTGACAGCACTCTTATTAAACCCTAATTTATCTTGGAAATCCCAAGATCTTCGGGGTCAGAAGTGACTTTGATCCTAAAAATAGAGCTAAGTGGAGCCCCCACCCCCCATCCCTGCTTCCCTGACTTCAGGGTGGGGCTGCAGACCCGGGCTGCACGGCCTTGAGAATCATTCACTCCCTGAGGTGGCCAAGCCTTTAGCTAACCACTGCACAGTGTGGGCCCAGCATGGCGACCTCCTCGGCTCCCTAGGTGAGCACAAGTGACCCAGGTTCTAAGACAAACCTCACATCTGTGGGGAGAGAGGCGCTCACTGCTCAGCTGGGAAGGCTGGTGCTGGCTGCGTGGATGGGGAGAGGAAAGCTGCCGTTGGGAGGACAGAAGTAACTTGAACACCAAAACGCGTGGTCCATTGGCTCGTCTGCCTGTGAGCATGGGTTTCAGGAACCTGGCTCTAACAGGTGGACGCACAGCAGGGGAGCATCCCACCCCAAGGGAGCACCCCACACCCAACAAGCAGTAATGGATCTGTCTCCTGGTCAGCTGGAGAGGTCCCAATAAGCACCTAATAAGTCCCAGATTTGGGGACGCATTATCTTGAGGCAAGGGAGGTGACCCTGGATTATCGGCTTTTATTGTGTCTGTTAAGTATTTTAAAATAACAGAGCAAACTAATCAACAACACCAGAGATCCGTCTTCACCCCAAGACCCATTTGTTTTCTCACGCAGGGCACAGACCCAGGTGAGGGCTAAGGTTCAGCAGAGAGTGTGGAGGCTCTCAGCCTCTCTAACGGGGCATCCCAGCCTCACTGACAGGGCATCTCGGCCTCACTGACAGGGCATCCCAGCCTCCCTGATGGGATGTGACTGAATGAGCTCCACAGCCCACAGCGTCACTGGTGGTCCTATAAAAAGGATTCAGAGAGAGTCAAGCTGGGCCAAGGCAGGCAGAGGACTGAGGGCTGCGGGTTGGGCCCACGGAGCTTGAAGACCTACTGAGAGCAGCTAGCAGGCAGTATTCAGTTAACAAATTGATCTTGTTTAACCGACTGGCACAGGCGGGATGTGCATCCTTCTACTGAAACCACACCCTGAGCTGCGAGCACTTAGCACTCAAGAAGGGATGGGATAGTCCTATCAGTGAGGCTGGGAAGCCCCATCAGTGAGGCTGAGATGCCCCATCAGTGAGGCTGAGATGCCCCATCAGTGAGGCTGGGAAGCCCCGTCAGTGAGGCTGAGATGCCCCATCAGTGAGGCTGGGGTGCCCTGTCAGTGAGGCTAGCCTACCAATAAGAGGGGAACTGACTAGGTGGCAGACTGTACTCAGCAATGGAGAGTGCCGTTTGGTAACCTGAGGTCACTTAATCAGTGTGAGAGGACATGGTTGGCAAATCTTAGCATCATACGAAAAGGGGACAGAGATAAGAATCATCAGTGAGACTTTACTTTTGGTTTAAGGCTGGGATGCACGCAGCCCTGCGTTCCACCTCCAGCGTCACACAAACCAGGCATGGCAGTGCGTGACCCTAACCCTAGCACTTGGAGGTAGATGCAAGATCAGAAGTGCAAGGTCATCCTTGGCTACATAGCAAGTTGAAGGCTAGCCTGGGCTACATGAGACTCCATGAAACACACACACAAATGTATTTGTTCAGCCATGTTTGGGTCATCCTTGGCTACATAGTGAGTTGGAGGGTTGGAGGCTAGCCTGGGCTACATGAGACCCCATGAAATACATACATACATACATACATACATACATACATACATACTCATTTGTTCAGACAGGTTTGTTCTGGGTTGAACAAGAACAGAACGACACAGAATATATTTACAGAAATGTATAATGTAATATTGAAAGGACATTCACAGGCTGGAACACACAGCAGACACATAGCTAGGATTTGTATCACAAAATCCTACTGATGGTGAAACAGAAATGTAACGAGACCAAGGAAGCAGGAAGGCGAGGGGACCTCATCCGGTGCGCTTTAAAATGTGACGTGAATAGCCAAGTTCTAAGTCAAAAGGACTTGCCACGTTAGTTACTAGTTCTGTAGGGCACAGAACTCTGTGTTACCAAGCACTTGTGTAAGTTCCTTGGGCACAGGACTCTGCTCCAGCCTCACCTCCGGGGAATTGGGAAGACACACTTGCAAAGTTGGAAGTAGGTGGTTGACACGTTGGCTGGGAGAGGGGCTCCACCTGAGCTCTGATCCTGACCCTGTAGCCTCATGAGCAAGATGGACTTTCAGACAAAATGCAGCAAGTTGGCAGGATGTAGGGAGCCATGGCACCCTCGGATCTAAGCGAATTCACCTGTTAGTCCATTTGCCGTGCCATCCCTGGAAGACCCTGCGGCCATGGGCCAGGATCCCCCTCTCAAAACAGGAGCTGGGCTCCTCTCAGAGAGCCTCAGTCCCAACCACTGCTGCCTGCCTGCCACCCGAGGTCCCTGCGCTTTCCTGCTCCTAGTAGGCAGTGGAGTACACTTCAGGCACTAGGAGAAATGAGGCTTCTGTCATTTCAGAAATGGCCTGAGCGGAGCGGAGTGGAACGGAGTGGAGTGCCAATGCTTCCCCAAGAGACCGGGATGGGGTCAGAGATAGGGGAAGCTGATATCAACTCACAGGCTAACAATAGATAAACACACCCAGGGGCCACTGAACTCTCTCTCACCTACCCGACCCTCCTCTAATTGTTACCAATTGGTGTCCCTTAGACCTGGCTTTCTTTGTAACTGAGCCGCTATGCTCATTTCCCCCACTGTGTGACCCTTTGTTCCCAACGCCTGGTCCGTGAGGCACTGAGGCTGTGGGATGAGAATCTGAGAGAGCTTTGGTGGCTGACTTCTCCCTCCTTTTATTGCAAAGAGCCCTGGTGTATTACGGTCCCTCCAAGCCCACCATCAGAAACAGGGTCGTTAGAAGCTCCCCAGTCCTGAGATGCACTGTGCTCACCGGCTTCGAAGAAGAACACCTTCACAGACGGATTCTGTGGTGCCAGGGTTCATTCACCCCTCACTGGCCTTGTAACTCCCATACTGGATAACCGTGTTAGAGCTGCCAACTGGGGATGGGTTCAGACCCTGTGGGGTGACCCCTGACCTCCCTGACCCTGAGGAGATCCACGCTAGGGTGGATCGGGGGATCCCCTGGAATCCCAACTAAATCAGGCATCAGAAGAAGGTACAAGGTAGCCAGTTCCCCGCAAGGGGATTTCAGGTCTCCAGTGTCTTGTTTAATAGCCCCCATCTGCCAAGATGAAGTTTAAATACTTAACAGAAATCAACCGTGGCAACAGTCACTGCTCAGCCAGAATGAAAGCTTCAGTCTCAAAGCCCAATTCTGGGCAGCGAGCATGGCCCATCCGTGGACCATTGCCGAGATATAGTTGAAGTGACGACGGCTTGTCTGTAGTCCTCAGGCAACCAGACACTTTCCTAATGATAAAATCAGCACATAGCACCACAGCACACAGTAGGTGGGTTTTCATATACATGTACCTCAGAGAAAGAAGAGTGCTTGACCCAATAAAACCTCATCTGAAGAAGGCCACTAGCTGATAAGGGGAGGCGCATGCGAATCCCAAAGCCAGTCACACCCAGTGTGTCTGCCTCACTTGGATGGTCCTGCACACTGGGGGAAGGTGCGCCGATGTCTGGAAATGAGACAGGAAAGGGCACAGAATCTCTGAGCATGTTACAGAGAGGGACTTCATACATGGCCTTTGATGAGTTCAATCCTGTCAGGTGGCCCTGGCACACAAAGCCAAGCAAATCATTTGCCCTGTGAGGAGTCTCGTGCAGACAAACGCATACAAGGGGCCTTCTAAGCCCCGTCCACAAGCCACTGCTATTGGTCACCAAGGCTGGGACACCCTGGCTGCAAGCTAAACCTGCAGCCATTCCTCCCAGCCTGGTTCCTGACTTCTAAATTCAGTATCACCTGTCCAGATGGGACCAAGTTCAAGAGAAGGAGTTCGATCTACCCGCTATGAGCCCTGCAGCCTGGCTAAATCTTCTCTGAGGCCACGGAGACCATGCAGACATGGGGAACCCACAAAACGTGTTCCCCTGTAGACCTGGAGGCTGACAGCTGGGAAGGCAGATACCCCGAGATCTGTTTCCAGACCTCTTCCTGCCTTTGCGTTGCTGTCTGTAGAGACGTCAACCTGATGTCTGTCATCAAGTGTGTCCCCTGAGTATTCTCGTGTCTTTTTATAAAGATATAAGCTATATTCAATTAGGGGGCTCATCCTGCCTCAGGATGACATCATCTCCCTAATTATGCTTTCAATAACCCTCATATGGGAGATCCTGAGGACTCGAGTGTACGCTGTTTGTAGGGGACACCGTCCACGTGCCTAACCTTTGCCATTCCTGCAGAACCCAACACCTTGGAAATTCCTGGGTTCTGCCTGAATGCTCCCAGCAACACTCAGGGAGCTGATGAGGTCCCTGGTTCATTCGACACCGGCCCCTCCCAGGGACCCTTCCAAAGCCCCAGCTTTCACGGTTTAAGGAGAGTTTGGTGCTGAAGCCATGGTTCTAATTAAGGGTTGACAGGGCATGTCGTGACATCATCAATAAACCGAGCGGAGGAAAAAGAAAAGGCTCCACATGGACCTAGGAGGGCAGCCCTGGGTCTGTCGTGAAATTGCATTTTGTGGTCAATAAAACACCCTTCTGGAGAGCTTCGGTGCAGGGTGCCGAGTGCTTGTTCTTCATGTCTGGGAAGCGCTACTCACACCGCCTGTCAGTCCCTGCAGGATCTGACTTGCGTCCTTGCTGGCAGCTCCAACAGGTCAATTCCAAACCCCTGTGGTGGAGGTGAGGTGTTTCCCACTCTTGCTCTGGCTGTGTCAGTGCTCCGGCTGTGTCACGTGTTACCCGGCATCCTGCCTGAGTGAGGGACAGAGATTCGGGGGCAGAAACTTCAGCATAGGGGTGAGGATTAAACTCAGCCTCTGCATAGGTTAGGGAAGCATTTGCCTGGCTTCCTGAGGTACTTGGTTCTCTAAAGCTCCTGGCCAAATAGAAACCTGGTCATTCTGTCTATCTGTCTGTCTGTCTGTCTGTCTGTCTGTCTGTCTGTCTGTCTGTCTCTCTGTCTCTCTTAGACACACACACACACACACAATCTGTGTGTATAGGTCAGAGGATAATGAAGGAGATCATTCCTCAGATGCCATCCATCTTTTGGCGTAGGGTCATTCATTGGTCTGAAGCATCGCCTAGTAAGTGAAGCTCGTCCATCAGCCATGAACTCCAGGAATCCTCCTGTTGCTGCCATTGCTGGAATTACAGTCCACTCCACCACAACCAGATTTAGTTAGTTAGCTAGTTAGTTCTTCTATCTATCTATCTATCTATCTATCTATCTATCTATCTATCTATCTATCTATCTATCTATCTACCTACCTACCTACCTACCTACCTACCTACCTATCTATCTATCTATCTATCTATCTATCTATCTATCTATCTATCTATCTATCATCTGACTATCTATCATCTGACTACCTATCATCTGTCTATCTGTCTATCTATTCTTGAGACAGGGTTTTTCTGTGTAGCTTTGGCTGTCCTAGAACTCACAGAGATCCGCCTGCCTCTGCCTCTGCCTCTTGAGTGCTGGGATTCAAGGACTGTGTTTCCACTGCCTCACTGTTTATTTATTCTTAACGTATTTTTCTGTGTGCATGACTGTGTGTCATGAGCATGCCTCTTGCCTGGGGAGACCAGCGCAGGGCATCAGGTCCCCTAGAACTGGAGTCACAGATAGCCATGAATCACTGTGGCTGGGACCTCTGCAAGGGCAGCCAGTGCCCATAATGACTGAACCATCTTTCCAGCCTTATGCGGGCTCTGGGTAGAACTCAGGTGCTCACACTTGCTATCCGAGTGAAGAGACAGCCTGAGCACACAGCTCTTGTAAGAGAGCGCATTTCACTGAGGCTGGCTTACAGTTTATGGGTTTAGTCCATTATCATCATGTCAGGAAACATAGTAGTGTGTAGGTATGGTGCTGGGGAAGCCATTAAGAGCTATGGTACATTCTGATTCATGGGGTGAGGTGGGAGAGAGAGAGAGAGAGAGAGAGAGAGAGAGAGAGCGAGAGAGAGAGAGAGAATGAGCCTGACACACCTTCTCCAACAAGGCCACACCTACTCCAACAGGTCACACCTACTCCAACAAGGTCACACCCACTCCAACAAGGCCACACTCACTCTGACAAGGCCACACCCACTCCAACAAGGCCATACCTACTCCAACAAGGTCACACCCACTCCAACAAGGCTATACTTCCAAATCCTTCTCAAATAGCACCACTCCCTGAAGACTAAGTATTCAAATGTATGAGTCTATAGGAGTCATTCTTAGCCATACAAGGCAAGCTCCACACTGAACTATTTTCTTACTCTGCTACTCAGCACAGGTACGTTGAACCTCTGTGCTCTTGTCTGCCCAGGACTGTAGGAAGACACAGCTAGCCTGTGGCAGGGCTGGCTCTAGAGGCATTTGCAGAATCCAGGTGCCCTGCAGAGTCTGTGTGCTCCAGAGCATTGATGCAGTCTAGAGCGCCAAGGGCCACATGGATTTTAGGAACGTCAGCACAGGACATACCTGGTCTAGATGCTGTCTGACAGAAGAACAGGCAAGCCAGTGACCACTCTGAGCTCACACTCCTGTCTGTGAGATTGATAGCAATGGCCAGATCCCCTGAAGTTGCCATGGAGACCGCACGGTGAAACACAGGGTGGTTCCCACCCACATCCTCAGACCATTCCAGATTGGACCCATGATGCAATGGGAACACCCCAGCTGACCTTTCGGCTCTTCACCCACGGGTGGCCTTGGGCCAGCCTGCTAGGGACAGGCAGAACGGTGACTCAATGCAGGGGAAGTGTGACATGAGGGAGGAGGAGCGGTCCCTGGCTTGGTCACTCTCACTTCCTGACTTGGCCATGCAGTGGGGAGTGACTATTGAAGAGACCCACCCTGGGATGAGGGGGGACTTAGACCAGTTGAGATCGACCCCACCTGCCCTCTCCATGTATGTGAGGGAAGTGGCTTGGAATGACCTTGATACCCTGAGACAAATCCTGTCCCTGGTCTGGCTCACAAGACCTTAGCATTCTCTAGCCCCTTCCCTGCGCAGAAAGTATGCTTTCTCTACTGTCAGAGGAGGACAGGTTAGTCACTGCAGCCCCCAGATCTGCTCTCCCCAGGCAGCCATACCTGGCTGTTCTGGCATCTGAAGGGGGGCTGGCACTTTGGGGCTCTCCACCTCACTCTGGCACTCGATGTCATCGGCTCAGATCCTCAGGACCTTCTGTTCTGACCACACTCCCTGCCGGAAGCTCACTCTCCTCTGGGGCTTAGAGTTAGAAGCTTCCAGTGAAACAAAACGGCAGCATCATAAGTCTCTGTTTCTAATTGAAATTCAAAATGTCACTGTTACCTGTGCAGCATCTGCTATGTTCGAGGAACCTCAAGGTTCCTTACACACCAGCTCCTCACCATGTCTTACACACCAGCTCATTGCTGTGGCTTACACACCAGCTCATTGCTGTGCCTTACACACCAGCTCCTTACTCTGGCTTTACACACCAGCTTCTCACTGTGGCTTACACACCAGCTTCTCACTCTGGCTTACACACGAGCTCATCGCTGTGGCTTAAACACCAGCTCCCCATTGTGCTTTATACACTAGCTCCTCACTCTGGCTTACACACCAGCTCCTCACTCTGACTTACACACCAGCTCCTCACTCTGGCTTATACACCAGCTCCTCACTCTGGCTTACACACCAGCTCCTCACTCTGGCTTACACACCAGCTCCTCACTCTGGCTTATACACCAGCTCCTCACTCTGGCTTACACACCAGCTCATCGCTGTGGCTTAAACACCAACTCCCCATTGTGCTTTATACACTAGCTCCTCACTGTGTATGACACACCAGCTCATCACCATGCTTTACACACAAGCTCCTCACCATGTCTTACACACCAACTCCTCACTGGGTCTTACACACCAGCTCCTTACTGTGCCTTACACACCAATTCCTCACTGTGTATGACACACCAACTCATCACCATGCCTTACACACCAGCGCCTCACTGTGTCTTACACACCAGCTCATCACCATGCCTTACACACAAGCTGCTCACTGTGAATGATACATCAGCTCCTCACTGTGTCTTACACACCAGCTCCTCACTGTGTCTTACACACCAACTCCTCACCGTGTCTTACACACCAGCTCATCACCATGCCTTACACACAAGCTCCTCACTGTGAATGATACATCAGCTCCTCACTGTGTCTTACACACCAGCTCCTCACTGTGTCTTACACACCAACTCCTCACCGTGTCTTACACACCAGCTCCTCACCGTGCCTTACACACCAGCACTGAGCTGCAGTGCTAAGATTCTGCTAAATGTAACAGGTCATGGCCACCGGCCACATGGGGATATTTAAATTCAAACAAACTAAAATTAAACCAATTATAATTCAACTTCTCACATATTCAAACTGTACCTGAAGGGCCCAAAGGCCACCTGTGCCCAGAAGTGCAACAACAGTAAGTCATCTGCTAATCACAGGGCGGGCACTGTGACCAAAGGCTGCTGGGGTTCTGGGTGGGTTACTTGGAACCCGGGGTGGGTATATGGCTGGAGCTGACCAAGCACAGGGTCTTTCGATGGCCTACTGAGTGGGCCCATCCTTCTCCTTGGGAGCTACTGGGTTCTTGTGTCTGAGGGGCTCTGCCTCCTCCGGTACAAGCCAACAGCAACTCTTTGCCCTGCACATTTTTATTATTTATCTACCACCTTAAACACACTCTGAATACCTACTGTGTGCTTCTCTGTGCCCTGAGGATGAACTGAATACCTACTGTGTGCTTCTCTGTGCCCTGAGGATGGAGCAGATAAGATGAAGCCCCTGCTCTCAAGGCCCTGCATGTGGCCAGCCGGTGAGGAAGATACAGAACAGAAGGAGCCTAGAAGAAAGGAGAGACAGAAAGAACCGTGGGGTGCTCGGGACAGCTGCAGTGTTTACATTGTGGAAATGCACAGGGCACATCCAGGGGGCTTGCTTCTCTGACTGTGACCAAGGGTGAGCAGACATGGATTTTTTAGCTACCTGGGTCAGAGAGTGATGGACACACACAACCAGAAAGCTCTGGAACCCCAGCCTGGAGGGAGCAGGACTATGGGGGGGGGGTCTACAAGGCCAATAAAAGGCAACACAGAGATGCTACAAATGTGGCCCGTTCCCACAACACAGACAAAACCAACCCAGAGGGGACTGAGAGGAGCTGAGCTACACAGCACAGAAGCATCCTCCCGCCCTTCTTCCCGTCCCTCCCTCTCTCTCCTTCCCTTCTTGCCTCCCTTCCTCCCTCTCCCCTCTTGTCCCCTTCCTTCTAGCTCCCCTCCCCCTCTCTCTCCCCTCCCTCCCCTTTTCCTCTTCTCTCCTCTCACATGCTAGGCAAGCACTCTACCACTGAGCTACATTCCCCAGTTTTGTTTTGTTTTGTTTTGTTTTGTTTTGTTTTGTTTTGTTTTTAGATACAAATCTCACTAAATCACCCAAGCTGGCTTTAACCTCCAACCTTTTTGCCTCAGTTGGGACAGACCTGCACCACCAGGCTAGGCTCTCCCTGGCCCTGTCTGCCTTTTGTTCCTTTAATATATATATATATATATATATATATATATATATATATATATATATATATATATATATATATGTGTGTGTGTGTGTGTGTGTGTGTGTGTGTGTGTGTGTATATGTGTATATGTGTATATGTGTATATGTGTATATGTGTATATGTGTATATGTGTATATGTGTATATGTGTATATGTGTATATGTGTATATGTGTATATGTGTATATGTGTATATGTGTATATGTGTATATGTGTATATGTGTATATGTGTATATGTGTATATGTGTATATGTGTATATGTGTATATGTGTATATGTGTATATGTGTATATGTGTATATGTGTATATATGTATATATGTATATATGTATATATGTATATATGTATATATGTATATATATATTTTTTTCCTGCCCTGAAAAAGATCAAAGGCAGAGTGATGCCAGCTACATTTGTGGACGCCTTACGGAGACCTGCAGTCTGCCCCGGGACACAGAACATGTTCTGGTTGTGGTGAGAGCCGCAGCCATGGTGAGAGCCACAGCTCTGTTGTATGCTGCCATGCAGAATGTGGTAATTGGAGGTGAATCCCATATATGGTCCGACCTGGAGAACTGACTGGATAGATAACTGACTAGACACTCATGTGTCTTAGTATTGGAACAAATACAAGTGCTCTGCAGGAGATAGCTTCCCTGGAGAGGGCATCCCTTGACCAACAGAAACTCTCAGGACAGGACTCCTGGGGACAAGAATTCCTCAGCCATCTGTTCCTCCTTCAAGGTAGGTGTGGGGGGTCCCATCATGCTAAGCCCCTGAGCAGCAGGAGGCAGGAGGCAGGAGGCAGGAGGCAGGAGGCAGGAGGCAGGAGGCAGGAGGCAGGAGGCAGGAGGCAGGAGGCAGGAGGCAGGAGGCAGGAGGCAGGAGGCAGGAGGCAGGAGGCAGGAGGCAGGAGGCAGGAGGCAGGAGGCAGGAGGCAGGAGGCAGGAGGCAGGAGGCAGGAGGCAGGAGGCAGGAGGCAGGAGGCAGGAGGCAGGAGGCAGGAGGCAGGAGGCAGGAGGCAGGAGGCAGGAGGCAGGAGGCAGGAGGCAGGAGGCCCACACCTCTGCTTCTTTGGCTTATAACATCAGATACCACCTGGGACCTACCTGGTTCCTTTGCTGCCTAATACTGCAGCCTCAAGCCTGGAAATGTCACTGTCACCCTGGGGAAATATGACTTACTCTTGCCCTGCAGGGAAGTAGACTAAATAGTGGAAATCTCAAGGGAGTAAAAGCTTTGAGGGGGAAGGTTATCTAGCTACATTGATGAAGCCAGAGATTCCTATCCCTGAATAAAACAGTGGGGAGGTTCCACTGACCTCCGCCTTGCTGAGCCACCAACAATACTATTACACGCATGCTTGGATTAATTTCTGATGTCAAATCCTCTTCACTAAATTTATGTAAGACCCTGGCCTCCATGACTTCGAGGTTGGGAGAGGAAAGGGAGGCGGTAGATCATTCTAACGGATCCCCTCAAAGTCTGATGCTCTACCAGGGCAGTCATCTGGGGTGACTCCCTGCTTTGCAGTAGAGTAATGGCCAGGGTCTGGAGGAGTGACACAGTCACACATATCAATCACCCTGAAGGTCGTGATGTCTGCACAGTCGGGCTCGCACCTCCAGACCCACAAACCTACTTCTGTGGTGCTGATGGTCCATCTAGGGTACAACCTGCCCTGTGGAGACCCATAGTCTTCCTTAAGAACAACCATTATCCTCGTGGAGGGGGGCTTCTTGGAAAACAGATGCTTCATGATATTATTTATTATATGCAAGTCAGACTTGGGAATGGGGTCTCTTCCTTCACTGTGGGTTCTGTGGTTTGAACTCAGGTTGTCAGATATAAATGGCAAGCGCTTGTCAGATACAATCGTGGCTCTTACTGAACAAGGCTACTAACCAGCTTGGTGACATTATTCAGTATGATGGACATCCAACAGGGGAAGGTATCAGAAGAAGAAGAACACCATATAACTGTTTTGCATGAGGTCTCTGAGCATAAATGCGAAACGTCCCCACAGGCTCCCATGTGTGAACAGTGGCTTTCCAGCTGGTGCTGCTCTTTCAGGAGGCTGTGGGACCTTTAAGGCTCCCGTTGGAAGAGGTAGGTCTCTGGGATGGGGTGGTCCTGGAGGTTACAGCATGGTCAGCTTCCAGCTCCAGCTATCTTCTTCCTGACCCACCAAGGTATGACAAGATTCATAGCCAATTCCTGATGCCATCCCACCCGAATCACACCCCAGATCCCTGTGAACCACAGCCTAGAGCCAGTGAGCAAACCCCTCCTCCTTTACATTGCTTCTTGCTGCCAGGAAGTTCACCAGAGCCTGGAGAACAGAGCTCATACACAAAGCCTACTGGAGTGCTTCTGAAGTGGCATCGTTACCTTGGCTGCACCATATTTGAATCAAAGGCTGTCTGCTGAACCCAGGGGTCTCTCTCCACCCCCTCTTATGGGAGCGGCAGCTCTGTTGTCTTAGATGAAACCATGGTTTGGTCTCTAGCTGAGGGGTCAAGCCCTCGTCACGGGATTGTGCAGGTTCCCTTCATGGGAGATGGTTTGAAGAGGTGAGTGTGTGCTTGCTGCACAGCTGGGGTGGGCTGGTGGGTGGAGTGCAATCAGAAAGGTGCGGAGACGGTGTGCTGTCTGAGTGTGCACACGATACGGGCAATGCAGAGGAGGACAGACTTGCTTCTCAGAACGTGATAAAAAGAAACAGCCATTAACAAAGGGAAGAACCCCAGTCGATATTCATTGGTGGGAGTTCAGCCATCTTAACCTTGGCAGAAGGTTTGTTCTTGGAAAGAGATCGGGACCAACCGACCGACTTCTTCTCGCTTTCTTTTTATCACCCAGCTTTATCTTTTCCTTTCTTATGCTTTTTAAATGCAGGGGTAAAAACAAAACAAAACAAAACAAAACAAAACAAAACAAAACAAAACACAATAAATCCAGAGAAACTGTTTTGTTTTGTTTTTTTAAAGTCTCCTTTGTGCAAAACAACTCAGTGAGTCCCAGGATGGTTCCCAAGGTTCTAGTGAGGTGTCACTCACTAGCTTTGTGTCGGTGACACGGGTGCCCTCCGCTCACAGAGCCCTTCCTGCCGATGCTCTGTGCCTTGGCCTGTGTCTATTTATCCCCGAAGGACATTGGACCTCAGGGTCAAGCCCTGCCAGCAGCTGACCCTGACCTCGCATTCACAATGGCTCCTCCCTTACCTCTGGAATCTCTGCTCCCTCAATCATCACATGGACATGCGTTCTCCTGGCACACTCGAGACAGTGTGGGAGAACTGAGTGTGCAACTGTGTGACCTGCTGAGCCCACGGCCCGAATACCAGCGCGATTATCATCGACACCTTCTGGGGTTTTACTTGTTCCGAGGTGGTGGAGCATGAAGCATTTTTTTTAACCCTTGTGTCTCTGAGAACAATTAGCCCTTGTTTCTGCCTACATGCCCTGGCTGGCTCTAACAAGCATACAGGTGATGTGTGCCACTCTGTAGCCCCACCAGGAGCTGGTGGCTCCTTTCCCTGTCACCCTCCACAGAGGATGGGTCTGGGGCAAGAGGGCTGCTGGGTTACAGCCTGTGTTCTTAGTCTGATTAGCAGAAACTCAGGCACCCAGTGAGTACCTGGTTCCTGAGCAACTAACTGTTCTGCCTGCAGCACTACTGTGTGCTTCCTGCAGCTCCACTGTGTGCTGCCCACAGAAAGAACACACAGCTTCCATCACACCCTCTGCTCTGCCCCATCCTCAGTCATCCTGCTTGCGTTGTCCCTCTCCTACCTAAGCTGGCTACCACCCCCTCCTGACACCTCCTCTGCCCCAGCAATCCTTGGAGTTAAAGTAGCCAGCGCTCAGCTCTGCCCCTACGGTGTAGGGAGCAAAAGAGTCCTTGTAGTTTCCTTGTGTTTGGGAAATAGATGCCTGGTTCTTTTCTGTTCCTGGGGGCCTTCCCTCTCCCCTCTCGAGGCAGGCACAGTGACAGGAAACCCCTCTCCAGTCAAGGCAGATGAGTCAGCTCTCGGCTGGACAGTCACTCCCAGCCCACTCCCCCAGGCGAGGGGTGCGAGGGGTGCGCAGAGCCAGCTCAGCAGGGGCTGTACTTCACATGGTAACTAATGGAGAAGAAATAGTAATTAAGAAGAAGCACATTCCAGCCTCAGCAGTACAGGGCACGGGCCCTGCTCCGGAGCCGGGGATGGCCTCGCTCTTGTTTTCTTTTAATCTGCTTTGAAAGATGAGTGCTGTCCCAGGCTTGGGACAGAGCCCATTCTTGTGAGGTCATCACTGTGGCATGTGGAATACAGTGTGCTCAGAGACAGGGAGGGACTGCCAGCCGTGGGACCTTCACAGCTTCTAGCAGCGGCTGGGCAGGCTAATGAGCCGTGGCCCCAATTTATTAGAAATCATAAATATTCCATGCAGAGGTAGGGGGTCAAACAAGGAAGAAGGCAATGCCCTGTGTACACATGGGTGAGCGCATGTCTACATGTATGTCTATGTGTGTATGGTGTGAGTGTGTGCGTGCGTGCATGCTTGTGAACATGTGACTGTATGCACACATGAATGTATATGCAGATACATTTGCATATATGTACATGCACACGTGTATATACATGTAGCCATGTGTACGTCAGTGTATGTGTGTGTGTGGATGTGTGCATGTGAGTGTATACATGCATGCATGCATGCATGTGTACATGTGAGTGTATGCACATGTGAGTATATATGTGCACACATTTGTGTGTATGTACATGCACATGTGTACATATGTGTAACCATGTGTAGGTGAGTGTATATGTGTGTGAATGTGTGCATGTGCACCTGGGCACATGGAGGGTGTGTGTGCATGTGGATAAGCATGTGTATTCCAGCTTATATATACATGTATATGCACATGAGTGTTTGCATGCATGTGTGCATGTGGAATTGATTGTGTGCTTGCACGTGTGTTCATGTATGTGGCAAGGAATGAGGCAGACAACTCATCCAAAAGTGGTGGCATACTTGTGATCTGGGACTTAGAAGTGGCATTACACATCAGCATGTGACACCAGACCCTTGGTTTTTGACGTTCCTGTCCTAGGAACAGAAGTGTGGCAAAGATAACCATACAGCCATAATTAATATCCCTGTCCTTCCTGGTTCTTACCACACACACCAGCCCCTTCTCAGGGCCAGGAGGGAAGGATGAACCAGACATGACCCTACCCACCAGGCAGCTCAGCGCTGGGGACGCCCCAGCGTACTAATCACTCAAGCAGCAGCAGCAGCAGCAGCAGCTGAAGACCACAGCAGGCAGCTACACAGTGGCCAGCACAGTTCTGGGTGTCTGTTATAGGGAGCAGATGTCCCCACAACACTGGCTAGTGCTGCCCATTGGAGACAGTGTGTCCTGGTCCTTGCATCTGGTTGTGGCCTGATCCTAGGGCCTTCTCCTGCAGTATGAGCATGATGGCCCTGTCTTGGCCACAGCCATGGAAATGGTGGGTTGTGTCTGCTTCCGCATCCTCCTCATCCTGCTGATGTGTACACTGTGGGCAGCATCTTCATCTGGCCTCACCCTTCAGATGTCTGGAGAAGCCCTGCCCACGGGAACCTGTTACAACAATGTGCCCCTTACTGTGAAATGCTGGGAGGGGGGAGGGAACTGGAGCACTGTGATGTGGGTGACCGTGTGCGACAGTGTGCCATTAGTATGTCATCAGTGTGCAACAGTGTATCAGTGGTGTGTGACAGTGTGTCAGCAGTGTGCAACAGTGTTTCAGCAGTGTGTGACAGTGTGTCAGCAGTGTGTGACAGTGTGTCAGCAGCGTGACTTGATGACCTAAACTTCTGAGCCACATGTCCTTAGAGAACATCAACACTGAAGCTTCAGGGCTCAGGTTAGACTCAAGTCTGAGGTGCAGGGGATCTCTTCCTGTACATTACAGAGGCAAAGCTGCTTCAGTCAGGGCTGATAAGACAGGAGATGGTACCTCTTTCCCAGCTCAGGGCCCCCTGGATTCTTGTAGTGCAGAGAGTGAACTCCAGCTGGGGACCTGAGAACTACCCGGGCTCAAGGAGCCTAGGTCTCTGGACCACATCAAGGAGGAGAGAGTTGCCTGGTAACCTAAGGAGATGCAGTTATCTCAGGTCTCAAGCAGCTAGCAGAACAGTGGGAAAGAAATTATGAGAATGTTAACTTAACTAAACTCTGCCAGTTCCCAGTGGTGCGTTCAGCCCTGCAGCGAGCGTTCAAGCATAGCTCAGGATTCCAAGTGGGTTAGTGTGACACATTCATGATCTCAGGGGGAAAATGAGGACATCACAGTAATATTTCCCAAGGCATGCAATTATTTGAAAAAGCCCCAAACAGTCCAGACTAATGAGTCTATCTTGCCATGTGAAGTCTGGAAATCTAATTTTTGATGGCGTGGCTGTTCTGAATCCAATAGGGAAGGAGCGGAAATCTTGATTCTGTGTCACGCCTGTGAGTGTTGGAGGCTCAATTCTTTTCGCACACAGTCTTGTTAAGCTGAGAGCCAGTGATCTAGACCCTGCACTGGGAAAAGCGCTTCAGTGAATCTGTAAGAAGCAGAGAGCCAAGCTAGTCTAAATAACAGGGATGTGTTAGCTTCCATGGCTGGGAAGTCCAGACACAGGTGGGCTTCAGGCTTGGCTTGTTCCGGCAGTAGCCAGTGTCTCTCGGTCTGTTTTTGCCTTGCTCCAGCTGTTTTGCCTTCAGAATGATATCCCTGTGGGAGGCAGGCAGGTTCTAGCTGCATGGGAGTCAAAGTCTCTGCTCAGCCACAGAAGGGAGGCAACCTTCCTCTTCTCACTCACAGAAGCCCCAAAGCCAGGCACAGAGATAAGCCTGAAATCCCAGGGCTGGAGAGGCAGGAAGGCCTTCATGTCCACTGGCCGCCCAGTTTATCCAAATCAGCAAGCTACAGGTTCAGTGAGAAACCCTGCCTTGAAAAATTAGAGAGCTGTCAAGATGGCTCTGGGGGCAAATGTGCTCTTGAGCAAGCTGAGAATCTGACTTAGATCCCACAAGAGTGTGGAGAGGACCAACTTTAGAGAGTGGTCCTCTGGTACCACGCGCTGTGGCACGATCACTCCATAAGATAGACAAATGTGGTTTTTTTAAATATAATGAAGAGCAATAGAAGACACCCAGTGTCAACCTCTGGCCTCCACATGCACCACACACACACACATGCACACACACTCATACACACATCCATAGGCATGCCCATACACACACACATGTACACAAACATATACACGCATACATGCACATGTGCACACATACATACACATACATGCACACACATACACATATATATACACACATGCATATACTCATATACACATGCATAGGAATGCACATACACACATACACATGCACACATACACATGTACACAAATATATGCACATGTATGCATACATGCACACATATACACATACACATACATATATACATGCACACATACATGCATGCACACATGTGAGTGCATGCGCGTGCTTGCACGCGCACACACACACACACACACACACACACAGAGTCCTAGGGTTTTCTCTGGCTGTCACCATCTCATTCTTGAATCTGTAACTGTCAGAGAATACAGAGTATGCAATGGTCTCACATCATCCCAGAGCCCATGCAAGCAACCCAGTAAGAGGTTTGAGTTCTCCCCAAGATTCTGGAAGACAGAAGACTCCAAGAAAATGAGTAATGACAGCCACTGTGGCCACTGCCAAAAACAATAAAAAATAAAAAATAAAAATAAAAACAAACATCATCAGCTCAGATAGTGGACTCTCCTGAGTAACCTGCATGGCGTGAGCCAGGCTGCATCGTGACCTCACGTGACCTCAGGTTCTACCCCCAGGTGTTACCTCATTCACCCGAGAACTAAGTCTGAAGAGGTGTGCACTAGAGTCACTCGACACCTCCACACACAAAAAGAGACACTGAGAACCAGGGCATCTTCCCAAAGGTGGAGTCTCTGCACTGAGAGAAAAGCCAGGAACGGTTGGTAGAGAAGCCACACGCTGGTGATGTCACCGGGAGTCACTAATGTCTCCTTTCCAGACTCTGTTCTTCATCATTGGCTCACACCCAGCCTCTCAGTTGGTCCAGGCTTGTCTGCAGAACTGTTGGTCTTCAGAGCTGAAGGCTGGGTGGTCCAACAGACAGTGAACACCAGCTCTGGCGTCGAGGTTGGGGGAGACCTTAAACCTGGGTCACTGCGTTTAGCAGATTTGGCCAAGTATCTCCCATGTGTAGTTTGGGAACTACAGAAACAACATATTATTTTAAATCTGAAATCCAAGTGGCAAGCACCCACGCACGTGCGCACACGTATGCGTGAACACACACACACAATCATAATCACATATACATACATACATACATACATACATACATACATACATACATTTTATCTGGCAGCTTCACTCAAGTGTTGGTATCCAAAACCTCTCCTGCAGAAGGTCTGAGGTTCCACAAAATTCTGACTGCATGAGGCTCTTGCCTTCTTCAACGGGGTTGGCTGGAAGAGACGGATACATGGCTGGGCCCCTCCCAAGGGCAGAGTCTGCACGGGACAGCTGCAAAGCACTGTGGGATAGGAGATACTGTGTAGCACTGGAAAGCGACTGTATCCTTGCGCAAGCCCTTCAAGGCCCTGTCTTGAGAGCTGCTGGACACACATCTCCAAAGACCCTCTGCTTTTCCTCTGCCAGTTCTGGGCCCTGCTTTAGGCCAGATTCTTCACAGAGCTCTCTCGTGTGGACAGGCTGCTCCCCTCATATTCCGAGTTATCTTGGGCCTGGTTGTTCATCCAAGCTCTAAAGGCTCATGGGGAAGGTAAGAGAAGAACACATGGGATGAATGCTTCCAGAAGTTCCATAGTGCCCTAAAGTGCCATGTCTGTGTTTACCAATGAGCCCTATTATCTGGGTACAGCCAAAATCCTGTTCCTCCCCCCCCACCCCCCCTCCCACACACGGAATTCAGGATCTACACAGGTGCAAGAGCTCCTAGGAAAACAAGCAGGGATTCTGAGGAGGTGTTATGGTCTGGATATACTCAGTCCAGGGAGTGGCACTATTAGGAGGTGTGACCCTGTTGGAGTGGGTGTGGCCTTGTTGGAGTGGGTGTGACCTTGCTGGAGTGGGTGTGGCCTTGTTGAAGTGGGTGTGGCCTTGCTGGAGTAGGTGTGGCCTTGTTGGAGTAGGTGTGTCACTTTAAGATCCTCATCCTAGCTTCCTGGAAGCCAGTCTTCTGCTAGCAGCCTTCAGATGAAGATGTAGAACTCTCAACCCCTCCTACACCATGCCTGCCTGGAAGCCACTGTGCTCCCACCTTAATGATTCTGGACTGAACCTCTGAACCTGTAAGTCAGCCCCAACTAAATTCTGTCTTTATAAGAGTTGCCTTGGTCATGGAGTCTGTTCACAGCAGTAAAACACTAACTAAGACAGGAGGCAGCAACATGGCTGTAAAGCGAAAGAATAAGAACAGAGGATTTGACCAGCAGACAGGAGATGCACTTCTGGAACATTCTACCACAGTGCAAGGTACTCTCAGATCCGACCTTACCCTGACCTCCCCTAGTGTCCACTTTTCCTGTCCTGGCCTCCATTACCTCCTCCACCAGCTTTGTTGTCTCCCAGTACCCACCACAGCTTCTCCACAGAGCTTCTTCTTGTGCAGAGCCACACAAGTCCAAGCTGAGTCTCCAAGAACACTGTGGCTAGAAGCATCCTTCAGCTCTGCTTTGGCATATCGAGACAGCACGGACTTGCTTAGTCAAGCATGAGTGGGACACTCAGATGTCCACGTGTCTGAGGATAACCTGCAGAGTTGGCTTCAGAGAGAGGAGGGCGGAGCCTGGGGAAACCTATAGCATTTGTTTAAAAGAATGAGGGCTCAGGAGAGGTGGCTCTCACAGTTTAGAGCGCTGGTTGCTTTCCCAGGGTGTGGGAGGCTGAGTCCCAGCACCCACATGGTGGCTCACAACTATCTGTAACTCCAGTTCCAGGGGATCTGATGTCCTCGGCTGGCCTCCATGAGCAACTGCATGCACATACATACATACATACATACACACATACATACATTCATACATATATACATACATACATACATACAATTTAAAAGAAATATTTTTCTAAATTTTAAACATAGAAAGCTAGAGAGGGGAGGGAGAAGGAGACAAAGAAGGAAGGAGAGAAAGAAGGAAAGATGAAGGCAGGGAGGAGGGAGGGAAGGAGGGAGGGAGGAGGAAGGAGAGAGGGAGGGAGGAGGGAGAGAGGGAGAGAGAGGGAGAAGAAAGGAGGGAGGGAGAGAGAAAGGGAAGAAGGAGGGAGAGAGGGAGAGAAAGGGAAGAAAGGAGGGAGAGAGAAAGGGAAGGAGGGAGAAAGGGAAGAAGGGGGGAGGCAGAGAGGGAGAGAGGAAAAGAGGGAGGGAGGAGGGAGGAGGGAGAAAGGAAGGACAGTCAGAGCCCCTCTTCCTTGGAATGGAGTGGGTAATGAAGTTGGTCCTACCCATCCAGGAGAGGCTCTGGTGGACACTGAGGACAGACAGACCTGGACCTGCCCCAGGGCATGCCCTATGCACCTGTGGGCGCCTTCTCCTGTCATGGGTCAAGAAAGCACATGCACAGAACCAGTCACAAGTCCCCTGGAAACCTGTGCCGAATGACCCTGATCTGTGGCCCCCTCTCCCAGCTCCGAGAAGAAGCCATGTGAACTCAGCTCTCGGAGCAGGAGGCCAAGCTCATCTGGTCCCCATCTTTCCTTCGATCACTCATATTAACTGCCGTCTTTTCTTTAATGAATACATTTTAAACCTCCAGGTGTTTTAAATTTTTATCTTGTTCACTTGCTTACACGAGGAAATTCAAGCAGACCTGTGCGTTAATGAAAACCCAGGGGATGCAAGGGCAGGCCCTCTCCCTTGGGAGGCAGAGGCGCTCTGCGGGCTTTGGGTACCACAGCACTGGCTGCAGTTCCCCCACTTAGCCACTAGGAGCAGGGCAGAGCCGTGTGCCCCCTACTGTCCTAAGTGCCTTCTCAATGGCTGGGTACAAGTTCAGTGTGGCTGCCCCTGAGCTGACCCCAAATGCATAGAAAGGACCCAGGCTATCCCTGGGATATCCCTGAAGAATCCACCTCCTGCGCCAGTCCGGATATAGAAGGAGAGGGGTGGAGACATCTGAGTCCCAGCACCTTCCCGGCTCAGGGAGCTCCTTCTGGGTGCCCTGGTCTTGGTGTCACACCGGTTGCTCCGTGTGAGGCTTTACCCTCCCCAGTGAGTCCCACCAGCAGATCCTGATCCCTCTGTTGCGGTATGAAACCTGTGTGCCATAGAGGCCGTAGGATCTAGGTGTGGCAGACCCTTCCACTACACTGTGAACAACTGAAGCCGTAGGGACAGTGCGTGTGGCCAGCCCTCGGCACCCATGTCTCGGGGTGAAGCATATGCAGGGTCATTCCCATAGGAAGCCTGGAAGAGGTGACTAAATACCCCTTGACCAGGAAGGCGTGTCCCTTCTGCGCCACTACAGGGACTGCAGGACAACCTTTCCAGGGTCAGTCAGGATTTCACTGGTGGCTGCTATTCACGGGCTCCCCACTTGGGCAGGGTCAGTCGTGGAAGTCACTTCCTGAGAAGGTATCTGAACACGTCTGAACTGGCCGTGCCCCTGGTACTTAGCACCCCGTGACTCAGTTTCCCCTGGTTTTGAACTATTCTGTAAACAGAAATCCCCATCTCCATCCTGAACATCAGTCTGTCTTTCGGGTCACCACTGTACCCCTTGAGCTCACCCAGCCCAGGATGGGTGTCACTGATGCTTTAAGGCGTGTGGCCCAATCAGGGAAGGGCTCCACCGTCCCGTCCTCTGGCCCCAAAATGGTTAACTGAGCTGTAAGGAAACACCACACATCAGCGGAAGTACAGGCCAGGAAGAACTTTCCAAGCCTCCAAACAAAAGGGATCAAGGCAGCCATCTGCGCAGTGTGGAAGGAAAGACATTGGCTTTTTTTTTTTTTTTAATTGGCATTCACCTCTCACTGGTCCTTTAATGGACCCTTCGTGTCTTATCTTTCTGGAAAATTCTAAAATGGGAGAGCCAAGGAAAATTTCAGAATGCAAAACTTTCAGAATATTCACAAGTAATGACTAAGGGGGAAATGTGTGTGTGTGTATACATATATATATGTGTGCGTGTGCATATATGTGTGTATGTATATATGTGTGTATAAATATGTGTGTATATGTGTATATACATATATGTGTGTGTATGTATGCGTGTGCATATATGTGTATGCATATATGTGCTTATATAAACAAATATATGTGTATATGTGTATATATATGGGTGTGTGCATATATATGTGTGTATGTATATATGTATATATTCATATGTGTGTGCTATGTGTGAGTGTGTGTGTGTGTGTGTGTGTGTGTGTGTGTGTGTGTATCATCAGAAAAGAGACAGAATGCCACACAGAACCCAGGTCTGCTGCTGTCTCAGAACTCTCACACTCTGTATCCTTTTTCTTTCTCTCCCCCTCCTCTCATTACTTTTTTTTTTTTTTTGGCCTGGGAAAAAAGAGCAGGGGCAGGAGGGGGCCGAGTGGAAAGAGAAACCTTAGCTGACAGGAAAATAAAGAAGATGGCTGCCCTGCGGATTATCCTAAGCCTGGCTTTGAAAGGGTGAAACTTTCCTCGGTCCTGGGCCCAGGTTATCTCCTCTAATTGCATTATTCTGAGATTTACTGAGATTAAATGGCCCGGCTTAGTGGCAGTAATGGGTGGCAGGTGTTACTACAAACACACAGCCACTTTTGACTCTCTGGCTAGTCCCACTTGGGGCAGGGATGCCCTTCTGCTACATGCCACTCTCCTGGGAGTGGGCAAACTGTGGGCATTTCCCCAGCACAGGGGCCTGTCCCCTCAAAAGCTGTGCTTCTTGATACCAAGGTGACCTTCCGTCATGCGTTCCCCACACCCTGATCACACTACCTGGTTCAAGGAAGAAGTTTTCATTATCCTTGGAGGGTCACACTGAGTCTGCGCTCTGTCTTCATTCTTGTAGCCCAGGCTAGCCCCAAACTCATCAAGAACTCATTCTATAGTCAAGAATGCCCTCGAACTTCTGGAGTGCTGGGCTGTTGTGCATGTTCTATCATGTGTTACCGTGTGTGTGTGTGTGTGTGTGTGTGTGTGTGTGTGTGTGTGGTGTTGGGGATCAAACCCAGGGCTTGGTGCATGATAAGCAAGTACTCCAACATCGGAGCTAGCCTCAGTGTCCACCACCGGCCTCCACTGAATCACTGAAGGAGAGACATGCATTTGTGGCCTGTGGTCATTGAGACAGAAAGAGCAGAGTCCATCTGTAAAAGCCAACATCACATGCAGAGTAGGAGCTAGAGAGCATAAATACGTTCCATCCTGAGTTGTTCTCAATATAACCATAAGTTGTTTTATTATTATTATTATTATTATTATTATTATTATTATTATTATTACTGGGGAGGACTATGTAGCTCAGGCTAGTCTCAAACTTGTAAAAATTCATCCTCCTGCCTCAGCTTCTTTTCCTAAGAACTAGGGTTGTTGCAGGTATGCACCACCACCTGGCTAGCTATTATATAGTTGCCCTCTGTATTGCAGGGTTGGAGAGAGAGCCTCAGAGGTGACAGAGCTTGTTCAGTGTCACACAGATTGATCCTCTCCCACCCCCTGTGCAACATATGGTGGATAACAAAGCCAGGGCCACAGGGTTGCTTTCCCAGGCAACAGAGAAGTGAGGCCATGCCTGCACCGAGGTGGCCACAACTCATAAGTTAAACGCTGTCTGTGAGGCAGGTTCCTTTCATGCATCCTTGAAGCCAGAAGAACTGAGTGGAGTCCAGCTTGGGCTGTGTCTGCCTCTGTTTCCCGCCACAATTCTGCCACCAAATGACCTTGCAGAACATTCGCAGGCTCAGCCACCAGGCATGCCGGGAGATTCAGAGGCCCGGGGCATAGCATAGGAAAGTCAGTCCTGTCACTTTAAGTTGCTGTTTTCTGCCCTCCTGGGCAAACCCAGAAGAGCTGACCCTGGGCAGAGCATCCTGTCTGTCCAGGGATCAGGCAGGGGCAGGAGGAGGCAAAGGCTCATGTGCACTGGAAGCCAGAGACGCTCCTGGGTTTGTGGGTGGTGAGTAGGGGAACTGTTTGTACCTCCTCGGCTTTGCCAAGGGGTTGCTATCCCTTGGACCCTTAGGGGTCTGATACCCAGCACGGAATAAAACAGGCCTGGTGGTACATGGAAGGAAGGAAAGAAGGGAGGGAGGGAGGGAGGGCCGGCCAGCCAATGGCCATCAGGTTGGGGCAGCACCTGGATAACACATAGGAGATGGGGGCATCTGAGGGAAGCCCATTTCTGAGTGACATTAAGTTCCATTACTCAGGGTTTTAAACAGCTCATTCCTGGCTACCTCTTGTGCCAGTCTCTGGAAGAAGCCCACATTTGTGCACAGTACAGGTTGTGATCAGCCGTACACCTGTGACCTCAGGCTAGCAGCTTCCGACCTCTGGGCCTTGGTTTTCCCTTCCGCAATCTGATGATGTCTTACCCTGTGTTAGAGGAGCTGGGAGACCCAATGTCA
The DNA here is from genome assembly GCF_000001635.26 of Mus musculus. Taxonomy (NCBI): domain Eukaryota; kingdom Metazoa; phylum Chordata; class Mammalia; order Rodentia; family Muridae; genus Mus; species Mus musculus. The sequence goes on along the minus strand of NC_000074.6, from coordinate 121,231,478 downwards.
TATGTGACAGATACTTCCAAGGCCGGCATACATTCTACGTGCCTGGTGCTGAAGAGCCAGGGCCATAAAACAAAGCTCACTCATTCCTGCATGCTTTTGTTCCCTATGATTACACACATATACACACACATATATATATATATACATATATATACACATATACATATATATGTATATATATATTCTTGTAATATAAAATGAGCATATGATGCATGACTTTAACATAAATCATGGGTGAAGAATGTCTAAAACTCCATTTTCATCTCGTAATACAATAAATGTGAGTCAACCTGTTACTCGGAAGTCAAAGTTCTCACTACGCCCCATGCCTTTAAGAGTGTTCAGTGTTCTTGGGATGGCAAGCCCGTCCTTAGCCAGGCTGGGAGGGTCCCGCTGGGATGAGCTCAAGGTCCTGACTGAAAACATGCACGCAGTAAGAGTTCTTCGGGTCTAGCAGCCGTGCCACTCAGGGCGTTTTGGGGGAAGATGAACATTTACCTGAGAGCTGGCTGTAAAGCAACAGGGGAGAGAGGGCTGACAGTTCATCCTGAGGCTTCTGGGTTGAGGACATGAATTCCCACGGGCTTGTGCCTTCGGAAGCGACTGTCCACCTGTTAACACTCCATCCAGCCTGACGTGGTACTCACAACACTCAGGAGGCACGAGTGGAAAGCCAGCCTGGGCTGCCGTGGTGTCTCATCCCGGGAGCTTCTGAGACTAGAGATATTACAGGGAAGCCCAGAGGGAGTCCCCAGGGAGAACCTGTCAGTCTTCAGCCATCAAACGAACCCTGCCTCATCCATCCCGAGGCCCTGTCTCAAAATCTGCACGTGAATCAGTCGCTAATTAAATAAGTCAGTGCACGATTTGGTCAGTGAGAGCCAGAGGCTGTTCACTCTCAGAGGTGTCTGGGTTTGCAAAGGCCCAGTTCCTGCTTAACCAGCTGTGTGGCCCAGGGCGGCCCATGCCTGTCATCCCAGCTCCTGAAAGGTTGAAGCAGAAGAATTGCTGGAATCCCAAGGCTAGCCTGGACTACATGGTGGATTCCAAGCTATCCTAGGCTACATGGTAAGGTCTTGTTTCAAAAACTAGTTATTATTATTATTATTATTATTATTATTATTATTATTTACTATATTATAATTTATTATTATAAAAAGTAGATATATAATTATTCTAATCAAAACTGTAATGAAACCCATAGACAGAATTTAGAGGTGGAAAAAAACTGGCCAGGAATCCCAGTTACCCAGCAAGGTAGAGATGGTCGCCACATCTCTGTCACCCAATACAATTTGAGGTGCTCTTTCCATTGTGGGGAGGTGCTTGTGGGCAGGGATGAGTTCCCAGGAGGCTCTGGGGCCTGCCTGATGTGTGGCTTCTTCAGCACACACTTTTTATAAGCCAAGAGCAGGCTCACAGTCAGTCACAGGGAAAATAGCTGGAAAAGTAGCCCCCACACCCCACGGGCACAGGCTTCCATGTGACACAGGGCTCTCCATAAAAGGCTCACGTTGGGACATGGGCTTTCTCTCCAGGACTGGCGACTGACAAGTTCTCCCTGGGGCTTCCTCTGTGCTCCTCCCTGAAACGACCTCATCTTAGAAGCCCCCCCCCCCCCCGGGAATAGACTGTCCTTCATCCCTGGCACCCACCACAGTCAGCTCTCCAGCGCTGAGTGATCTGTGTCCCCTGAGGAAACACTGAGATTCCTATCGGTCCACATCACAGGCTCACTTCCTTCCCTGAGACATCACTAGCTGCCTGTGGGGTGTCAGGTTTCAGAGCCATGGGCCACCAGCTGAGGAACAAGAATGAAGAAGAGTCTTAGAAAGTGTCTGCAGATGGAGGGCGGGGAGGAGAGAAGGCCCAGGAACTGCTAGTGGGTCCTGTCCCTGGTTTCAGGGGCCCTGGCCACGTGGCTTTACCCAGGACTCCAGATCTGAAGGTCACAGGGGAGCAAATCTTTGGATAACCTTGGTGGCAATGGTCTTAAAGCATGGCTCTAGAGGACGGGCCACAGATCTGAGGGGACTTCGTAGAATTGTCTTGGTTGGATATCGGTGGCATGGGTCCCCAGGGAGACTTCAAGCCAAACACAATAGCCATTACCAGACCCAAACTCAAAAACAAAACAAAACAAAACAAAAAACACCAGGCTAGACAGGGTATAGGTGCAAACTGATGGGAAAGGTTGAGCTGGCAAAATGGGCAGAGGTGGATCACTGAACATACAGAGAAAAGGAAAATGTAAATAAAAACCAGAAGGGAAAGGAAAGGCTTAATTTTTTACTACCGGACATGTCTTTCAGTCCTGAGATCCATTGGTGACATTGGTGGGAAGCAGTGGCCGATTTTGCCATTACTCCTCCCACACACAAGGGGGCGCTGGAATGACTTCCTGCCAACATGCTCCAGTCCCAGAGCAGCCAAATGTTAGGAGACTCATGGTCCCAAATTGACTGACCATGAGAAATGAGAAACTGGTTGATGCCCTACCCCAGTCCCAGGTAGGCAGGACATGCCCTTGTCCCTCTGGTTTGGAGGGGTCTCTGAGATGAGCAAGCTTTCAGCTGAGTTTCTGTGAACGCAGCTGGGGATTCTGAGACAGCAGGCAGGATACTCCAAGTAGAGGGTTTCCTACATGACCTGATCACGTGCCAGTGTTGGGGTGCATTGGGGACCCACGCTGACCCAACACTCTCCCATGCAAAAGAAAATGGGCCACAGGGGACATGCCTACCATGTTGGTGAGACAACTAAATCCTATGTGTGGTCTCAGTGGAAGCTCTCCTGCAGAACCAGGCAATGTGTTAAAAGCCTCTTACCATCCTCTCTGCCTCCAGCTGCTGTCTGTCCTCCTGGCCGTGAACTGCCTGTTTCGAGCTGGGTTAGACAACACAGTCATTTCCTGAGGTTTAACTAGCTCACCTCCTTCACAATGGCAGAGCAGGCTCTGGAACAGCACTGACAGGTTAGCTGCACACGTGGAGCTCGGTGATTAAACCGGGAGGGTCAGTAATGTCTTCCGTAACAGATGTGAACATCTGCACTGGCCTAAGGACAAGAGACCTGCTCTATACTGGGTCCCAGCGCCAACAAAGACCACTCCAAGGAACCCAGAGTTCTGATTGCTTATTATAGGGGGTGCCCTGTCCAGGCTGGGGGCCAAGTGCCCGGCACAGAGCTCATGATGGAGGGGAACAGGGCAAGCAAGCTGACCCCAGCTCACCCCCCACATTGGCCTCGACCTGAGCCTACCCCACCGCCCTCCCACCTCCCCTGCCCCTGCCCACGCCGTGTTCAGTATCTCCTAGCCCAGCAAACTCTGCCCAGAACCACAGCGCTGACGCCGACCCTGCGCAGCATGGCCTCCTCTCTTGCCAGCCTGTTTTTGTTTTGCTGCCCGATGCTGACGGCTTGCGGTTTGCCTCACACTTTGTCAAGTTCACGGCAGCCATAGGAGAAAGCATCAAATTTGTCAGCGAATCCTGTTCTCTATTACAGTAACCGCGGTAATGCCATCCAGCTGGGTCGCCTCCGCAGCCCAGCACCCTGCCTCATGGCTAGTCAGGGGATGTGGGTGGAGGTTGCTGACGGCCTCCCCAAGGTGACGGTACAGCCAGGATTCCATCACTCACCGCTGCTCTTCTTACGTCAGAACAACCGGAGGAGGACTTCATTTTTTAAAAGCATGATTTTATGCATGGCATGTGGTGTGCCTGTGTGTGTGTGTGTGTGTGTGTGTGTGTGTGTGTGTGTGTGTGTGCACGCACACACTAATGCCCATGTGTTCACACACAGGGGTGCTCTTGTGGAAACCAGAGGTTTTCACTGTCTTCCTCTATCACTCTCCAGCTTGGTTTTGGGGACAGGGTCTCAAACTGAACCTTGAGCTTGCCATTTTGGCTAGGCTGGCCAGCGAGTGAGCGGGCTCTCTGCATCCACCTGTCTGTGCCTTCCAGGGCTGGGCTTACAGGCATATACCACGCCCAGATTTCTACACAAGTGCAAGTGTTTGAACTCATGTCTTCCTCATGCATACATAGAAAGCCCCTTACCTGCTAAGCCCTCCCTCCCTGTTCCCCCAGGGAAAGAGACTTCTAATTGCTGATAACAACAGTAAAAGGGAAATCTAGGTCCCTAGAGCCTCACAGGTGACACACCTGTCACTTCTGCAGGTCAACTTCCCCTACCTGTCAATACTCAGAGCTCAATCTGGGTTCAAGATGCCCCGTCCCTTGAGCATAACCCCTGCCTGGCCGCTTCTCCTGGGCATCCCCTCCTGTGCCTCACCTTTCTCAGATGCTCGCTTGAAGCACAATGTAACTTCTACCGCAGCCAGCCCAGGGGAAGAGGCCTCACCCCATTCACCACTTACCATCCATCTTACTGACAAATAGGATAGACCGGCTCCTGCTGCCAGCTAGGCTTAGCCTCACCATGAACAAAAGGACCCCTCAAACCCATGGGATGAAGCCTCAGCCCTGGGATCTCAGAATATAGCTATGTTTGGGGATGGGTCGCTTGAAGGGTGACTGTGTTCACAGGAGTCGGGGGGGTGACCCTGACCCAATAGAACTGACACCCGGAGCATAGACTTTATTTTAAAGGGATGAACGTAAAAAGAGGGACACAGGTTGCAGATAGTTTCTACAAGGTATGTAGAGAGGCTTCGGAAGACCAGCTCTGCAGCGCCTTGGGGGGGGAGGGGGGGTGATAAACGGCTGCTGTTCAAGCACAAAGAAAGTGATACTTTGTTACCAGGTTACCAGCAGACAGTTACAGACCTGTGGGTGAGTGGATGCAGGAAGAGCGGCGGCCTCTCTAGATGTCAGCAGAGTGAGGCGCAGAACTGGCTTCTGTGCCTTTGGACCAAAGGGTACCATTGATGGAGACACACCTGCCGCTACTGGTCCATATGCTCTTACCTCTCTGACTGCTTCCTGGGGATAAAACAATCTGGAGACAGCCCAGGAACGAGCCGGCATATGGTTCTGAGCTGGGGCTGATGGGATTCTTCCAGTCTCAAAGATGCAGAATAGTGAGAGGCAGAGGCGTCCCTCACTTAAGGCTGGCATTGGTTTCCAGGTGCATCCACCTACAGAACCCGCTTCCTGCGCATCCCAACCTCATGGTGTTTATCCACCAGGCCTGTTCAGGGACCTGCTCAACCTGTGCCAAAGATCCAGACCTCCTTTGTGGAACATGTTCTACTATAGCATCCAGAGGATGCTCACAGTGGGCCGTGCTGATGCTCTGGGCTCCATCCCATGGTCCAGAGAGAACCTATGGAAAAAGAGCTGAATGGTTTTTAAGCAACGCTAAGCCAAAGCTGACCCTGAAGCAGCAGAAAGCCAAGGATTCCCTGCTGCCTCCCTGTGGTCTGCAAACCACATCAGCAATGTGTGCAGATGCTCTCTTGCATGGATACCTGTCTGTAACTCCAGGAAGAGGAAGTTTTGAATTGTTCAAGCTCATCTTCCAATGGGTAGTGGGCAACCAGCTACACCCCCGGGCCTTCATTGAAAGAGTCTAGAGCTCAGCCTGATGGCCCAAGGCCTGTGTGAACAGGCAGCCAGTACTGTGGCTGCTGCTCAGAGGGTGTCTGCAACTCGGTGTGTGGTTCCCTGGTTCCTGTCAGCACTGATCTGGTGGGAGAGAAGCTAGGTCTGCCTGGACTGTGCATCACAGGGGCTGGAAGTTTGGGAGGGCAGCGTGCCCTCTGACTCAGTGTTGGCAGTGGCTGGATACCCACTCAGAGTCCACATGAGGATGGAGCAGATGCTCAAGTGACCAAGGAAAGGCTCTGTTCCGTGAGTACTCTCATTCAGTATGGCGACTCTGGAGCCCCTCGGTGCATATGATAGGATGGAGAGACGCTGGGGGTAGGTAGGGCTTGAGTATGGGTATGCCTATGCCAGGATGTACAGGCATGATTGGCACGTGGGCAGCTGAGGGGGAGACCTACCCTTAACATGGGTCCACTTGGCCAGCAGAAAGGGATGCTCTTTAGCACCGCACGAGGTTGATTTTTTCTGGACCTGCTGCATTCATCAGAACAAGGACAAAGGTGTTTATAGAATCCCAGGATCTGGGGTTTCCTTGTTTCCAAGATGGCCTTTTCCTTTCTGCATCTGGAATGGCAACTTGCCTGGGCTTTGTTTTCATGGAGCATTTTCGCACCCTTGGATGTCGGAGGAACTGTTGTGGTCCCCAGCTTGAAGTGCGAGATCTTCCCAGCCTTGGATGCATCGTGGCTCCCCTTCCCTCTCTGGGTGTGTAATTATCTATCAGCTCTAACTAGACGGACACACACTAAGGCATTGGTGTGCTGTCTGTCATTCTCTGGTTGGCAGGGTGGTCCTCCGCAGCCACCCCAGTTATGTGGGGCTGTCTGGATTGTGTCTCCAGGGGTCACTTCGCTGTCTGCTCAAGATTTCCTCTTTCTCCATCCCGCCCACCCACATCATTGGCAGAGATGGCTGTCTCCATCCCACCCCTTCATACCATTGGCTCAGACTTCTCTGTTTCCAACCCGCCAACCCACACCATTGGCTGAGACTTCCCTCCAGCTCCGGTTGGGTCAGTCGTGGCTGCCTTGTGTCTAGGCACAAGGGTTAGGGTCAGGAGTAAGGCTGGGGAGCCTGGCAGCAGGAAATACTTGCTTCCTCATTTCCACGGTGATGTGCTGGCATGCGGGTGGTGGCTCTTGGTTCTGGGGTGTGCGATTCACATCTCAAGCTTTAGGAATAAATGACCACCAAGCCAGAAAAAAAAATGTACATAAGTATATATACATGTACATCATAGAGACATAAATTAATGTATAATGCTGCTACTGTTTCTATTCCTGTGTGCCGTGAACTTTCTTTTCCCTCCATAAATAACCTGTATTTGTAAGAAGATATAGTGGTCCCCTATGCATACAGTAGCCATCTCTGGGAGTTTCTATCTGTCTCTGATCTTCAAGTTGACTGGATAAGATATCTAGACCCATGCAGTCAACACTGTGTGACCCTGCCTTTTGGCCAAACCCTCTCCCTCCCTTAACTCAAAGGCTTTTTGACAAGGCCAGTATTGAAAAACCTGAAGCCACAAGATGGAAAACTCAGTCCCAGGCACCCTGTCCCGTGCTGAGCCTCCAGTCTCCACTTCTTCAAGATGTTTCCAGACTATTCTTTCCTCAGAGGCAGCCATCAGCAGCATCGCTCAGTAAAACCTGCTGGGGACTAAGGGTAGCACCAACTCCCTGAATCCTCAGGAAAATGATATTCAAAGACCCGAAGACACACAGAGAGGATGCTATGTGGAGACAAAGATGGAGACCCCAGTGACACAAACAAAGTATCACCTGGGGCCACCTGAGTGGAAAAGGCAGGAAGCAACTCAGAGGGAGAGGCCCTGCCACTCCCTGACTAGTCTGCAAACTGTTCGATGTTCTTGCTCTCTGTCTGTCTCTCTCTGTCTGTCTCTCTCTCTGTCTCTATCCCTTTGTGTATGCATCTCTGTCTTTCTCTCTCTCTCTCTTTCTCACACACACACACACACACACACACACACACACACACACACACACCACTTGGCAATTTGTTCCAACAGACACAGGATACCAACTCAATTATGGCATCTGAAACACAAGGTAACCAGGCACCCTGGGTTTGATTCACAGCATCTGTGGCTGTGCCCAGGACTTGTTCAGCAGGCAGTGAATGAAGCAACTGGCTCGCCTCCCAGAGCTCCTGGATGCGCATATCACCTGGTGATGGTCAAGACATCATGAAGCACTTGGCAGAGAGGCCATCGTGCGCCCACAGCAGGTTGCCTTCTCCACTGCCCCTCCGCTGCCACCTGTGAGTTCACAGCTCTGCCCGGAGCTAACGATCCCCACCCTGCCTCTCTGCAGAGACAGGCAGAAGGACCACCAAACCCCAATCCCAACACTGCCCAAGAAGCAAAGCTTAAGGATTAGCTTCCACCCTGTCCCACAACCCAAAAGATAAAGGGGTCAAAGTGACACCGGTGCCCAACCCTGACACATGGGAAAAGGTGGGGGATGGGGCTGGCGGGTTTATCTGATGGAGGAAAAAAAAAACCAGATGAATAAAAAGAATTCCTCTCATTCCCATGTGCTGTGGACTGACTTCGTGCCTGTTCCAGCTAAGCCTTCTGGGAACATGTTTCTCACTCTGTTCCAAGGAATGATATGGCACTAACTCTTGCCTCCCAGCGTGGTGGCTGCATCTCAACCTGTTGCAGAGACACCCCGAAGCACCTCAGAGGCCCTGCCTGGAGGCCCAGATGTGGCTCCGTGAGCAGTTCCCGAAGCTGTTGGGGTGGATAAGAACCCCAGGACTCGAGTCCATGCAGCAGCAGCTGCGGTGTCACCGCTGCCATCACCGTGGCAATGTGTCTTGGGGCAGGGCTTGCTTGCGTCTAATTGCAGGTGATGAGGAGACCACCCACTAGCCAAATTGCCCTGGATTTGTTCAGTGCTGGCACTGGCAGCTCTCCCACAGGGCTCGCCGTGCTGACAAGGAATGTACTAGCTTGCAAATACACCCGGAGTCCCCCACACACCCCAGGCAGAAAGGCCCAGACAGACTCCATAGCTCCCCCAACTCGACCCCCAGATGCAGCCCCCCACAGGCCACAGAGCTACTACTAATGCTTTCTTACTTCAGCACCTGTGACCTCCACCCAGAAACATAGCCAACTTCCCTACAGCAAAGCCACCACCTTCTTAGCCCCGAAGTAGCGTTCACTGCAGCCTGCTGTGATTGCCCCAAACTCGGGGAAGCCTGGGTTAGTATTGGCTACTTAGAAACAGTTTGTCAATGGCCCAGCACCTTTGTCAATGGCGGTGAATGTACACACAGTTACCAAAGAGAATGGAAGTCGAGTGGTTCCCAGAAGACTCCGGTGATATTTATGACAAGAGGCCTCAGTTGGACACACAGCCTCCCACATTTCCACAGAAAACAGAAGCCAAAGTAGATGGTTAGCCACATCCATGTCTGTGATGTGGAGGACCCCATCTTCACTGGAGTCTGTCTGTGCCCAAGGCTCCTCCCCTGCTCCCTCTTCCTGCTCACTGAATACATTGTGTCAAGGCTTCAGACAAAGTCGATTCCGTGAATCAAGAACACAGCCTGAAGCCCAGAACCTAGCTCTGAGGAGCTACTGGTACCAGAGTTTGGATGAAGCCACTTGGTGCCAGGCATCCATCTCTGAGAGGTGAGAGCAGGGGTGGGGGTAGGGGAGCAGGGAGGGACTGGAGACCCCTGCCTTGCTCCTAAACCTAAAGATGCCATTTTAAAGCATTTTTGAGGATGATGGGTTTTATGTAGTCGCTTTAGAAAAAAAAAATTCTGCACTTTGCTTAACCCCAGTGCCCCTTCTCTTCTACTGTTAACCGTTGGACACGAGAGGTCTCTTTAGGAGGTGTCCTGTGCATCCCAAGCTCAGGTGCTCCCAGGAGCAGAGATGACCAGCATCCTGTTGGGGTGTCAGCCTCCATCCTCCCAGCATCTTGAAGAGAGTGCTCCTTACCACGTGCAGCCACTCGCAACCAGTCACCTAGAAGGAGTCGGATGCAGCAACCCTTACATGGAGTGCACCTCACACAGCACCAAGAGCCCTTTGCCTGTGGCCTATCACCTGCTCTCTAATTCTGGGAAGATGGGATTTAGGGGTCCCAGAACCCTATAAGCATAAGCTTCAATCCAGGAGGGATTCCTGTGGTTCTTTGTGCTCACCCAGCTCAGGGCAGATTCTGAGACAGAGTTAGCACATGCTAGGGCTCCATCACTAGGGAACGATCATGACACAGGCTTACTGTCCCACCTGGCCACTGGGCCCTGTCCCCTCTGTCCCTTCCCTCCACAGCCAACCCTGCTCTGAAGAGCTTTATAGCCAGACTACAGGCAGGAGCTTATCATCTCAGCAGCATGGAGACTGAGGTGGGAGGCTCCCAATTCAAAGCCTGTACGGGGTGCAGAGTGAGGTCCAGGCCAGTCTAGGCAGCTCAGTGATAGCCTGTCTTTAGACAAGAAAGAAATAAAGGAAGGTAGGAAAGAAGGAAGGAAGGAAGGGAGGGTGGGTGGGAGGGAGAGAGAGAGAAAGAAAGGAAGAAAGGAAGGAAGGAAGGAAGGAAGGGAGAGAGAGAGGGAGAGAAAGAAAGAAAGAAAAAGAAAGAAAGAAAGAAAGAAAGAAAGAAAGAAAGAAAGAAAGAAAGAAAGAGAAAGAAAGAGAAGAAAGAAGGAAAGAGAGAGAAAGAGAAGAGAGAACAAAGAAAGAAAAGAAAAAGGAAGGAAGGAAGAGAGAGAGAGAGAAAGAAAGAAAGAAAGAAAGAAAGAAAGAAGAAAGGAAGGAAGGAAGGAAGGAAGAAAGAAAGGAAGAAAGAAAGAAAGAAAGAAAGAAAGAAAGAAAGAAAGAAAGAAAGAAAGAAAGAAAGAAAGAGAGAGAGAGAGAAAGGAGTGTATAGCTGGACAGTGACCATTTACTCTCCTAGAGTGTAAGGCCCTGGGTTCCATCCCCAGCATCACAAAACAAACCAACTAAATAAACAAGGTCTGCCTAGTTCCCACACTTCAGAGAAGTGCGCCCACAGAAAACAGAAAGCCGCTGAACGCTGAGAGTCCTTGGAAGGAGCCTGACATCTGTGTGTGCTGGGATGTAGCCCTTGGTGGTTTCCTTAAAGGGCTCCGCTTGCATGCAGTTTAGCTTGTCATAACGCTACACTCTTTCCTTTCGACACAACCCAGACTCTGAGATGCCAGAAGCCGCCAGGCCACGGTGGACGGTTTCCTTGATCCGTTAGCCTGGCGGAGTCCACGGCCAGAGCAAAGCCCGGCCTTAAGGCGCATGTGTATCATGCACACTCTTCGTCTCTAGTCACGCTCAGAGTCTCTTGACTGGAGGTCCACAGCCCAGCAGGTGCCGCGGCAGTAAGGCACCCTGTTTGGCCCTGGTCTTCATCCTCGCTGGAGCTAATTGAGACCTTCAGGTGGGTGGGGCCTGGACACACAAGAGGTCTTTGAGGCATCAGGTGAGGAGTCCGGATGTGGTCCACATTCTTCACCCTAATTTGAACAAGTACCACAGCCCCCGCCCCCCTTGAAAATTGCCTCTCTACAATAATAAACAGAGCTCACGTTGAGCGGAAGGCTGCCTTGAACTGCTGAGCCCAGCCAGGGATGTCCAGGCCACGGCTCCGGGAGGCTTCACAGTAGTCAAGCTAATGCAGGCTAGCCGAAAGAGGAGGTCAGGCCGGCCAATCAGCTCTCACCCGGGAGGCGCAGAGGGATCGCTGTGGCGACAAGAGGTTTAGAGTTACGCCTTGGCGAGTTAAACTGTATATAAATAATAGAGGTAGCGAGTTATGGAGAAAAGGGAGCCAGTGTCTGCCTGTTTGCCTCCTGCCTGTTATTCATCACGCTGGGTGGGGCTGAAGCCTTTGAGTAGCTGGCTCTGGAAGTGAACATTAGCGAGGGTCTTGTGATAAGGTGGAGAAAACAGTGGTGAGCTAGGTGTCCTGAGGCACGGGGAGAGGAGGGGTAGCTTCTATGAGCCCACGAGGTAGCAGCAGCAAGCAGGGCCAGGAGCAGGAAGCAGGAATCGCACTGTACCCTATCCCTCCACAGCCAAAGCCCTGCCCCAGAATACAAAAATCTTCCCGGAAAATCTTCCCTAGGGCCGTGGTTGGTTCTCAACCTTCCTAAAGCTGTGACTCTTTGATACAGTTCCTCATGTTGTGGTGATTCCCTCAACCATAAAATTATTTTCATTGCTACTTCATAACTGTAATTTTGCTACTGTTATGAATATGAATATAAATATCTGTGCTTTACACTGGCCTTAGGAGACCCCTATGGAAAGGTTATTTGACACCTCTACCCCACACCTCCCCAAAGGGGTCAGGACCACAGGTTGAGAACCACTGGCCTTGGGCATGTGGGGAGAACAGCCTGCATCTTCGTGCCAAGTGTCATGTGACTCACACGGACATGGGAGAGGGGGTACAACCCACCTTTCCCCTTCTCTTTCTGCTGTGTGTGTGCTGTCTGTAGGAATGGAGGAAGGTCCTCTGTTTCCCTATACCACACAGCTTGTCCTGATGCCTGAGTGAGGTGGCCGGGACCAGCATGGGCCCGATCAAGCCTCACTACAGACAGAGACCTATAAAGTGTGTTTTAGAACACACAACAGGTTCGGTGGGAATAACACAAAATAACTCACTTTTAACGCCAGGTCAGCAACTGCTTGGGAGGAACTGCTCGGGAGGAACGTTCAGGGGCAAGGTCACATTCCAGATCATATCCAAGAGAGTTAGGGACAGGTGGCCTCGCTGTGGTTAATGATCCGAGAGGCTTTTGTGAGTGCGAACCACATTGGGACAGAGAAAACAACCCACGCTGGGCCCGTATTGCTGAGATCCCCCCCCCCAGATGCTCTGTTTTAAGAACTTAAAAGAAAATATACTTGTTTGTTTGTTTGTTTGCATTTGGTGTGGCTCATGAGTGCCACTCTGTGCCCGTGGGGGTCACAGTTCTCCCTCCCCACGTGGGTCCCAGGGATCCAATTCAAGTCCCAGGCTAGGCAGCAAGTGCCTTTACCCACTGGCACAATGACATGATTTTAATACATACATACATACATACATACATACATACATACATATATATATAAAATTTTTAGTTCTTCTCTCCTACAAGATTTATTTTTGATTGTGGGTAGACATATGTGTCTACATGTCTGTGCACGTGAGTGCAGTGCCCACAGAGGCCACAAGAGGGCATCAGATCCCCTGGAGCAAGAGCTACAGGTGGCTGTGAGCTACCACCTTAGAGCTGAGACCCAAACTCAGATCTGTTGCAAGAGCAGTCAGTGCTCTTAATACGGAGCCATCTCTCAGCCCCAAGAATGCATATTGCAGCAAAATGGATATGGTATGTACTCCACCATGCCAACCATCATTAAACGCACAGTTTGGTGACATCGAGGACATTCACTCTAACACTCTCTGTTTCTGGGAAGTCTTCCCAGTCTGACTGAAGCTCAGTCCTCCTGAAACACCAGCTTCCTTCACCCTCCCCCATTCTACTTCCTGTCTGTGTGGATTTTGTCTTCGATCAGAGCCAATAGAACATGTGTGCTATGAAAAGACATTCATTAGCTTGGCTAATACAAAAGGAGCTGGGCGGTCCAGCAATGGCCACCTGCAAGCTAGAGACTCCCGTAGCTATCCTGCCCTCAAGGCTGGACAGATTGACAGTCACAGTCAGACACTGAAGGCCTAGAGCTTCCTGGGGGGGGGGGGGGCACTGGAATCCACTTGGAAGGCCAAAGAGGCTGCCGTCTTCAGTGACGGTAACTTCTGCAGTCACACACACTCCCTCAGGGAGATGCCATGTCTGCATCCCTTAGACCTCTTTCTATCTGGGCCACCCATCCAAAGGTGCTCTCTCTGCAGATGCCCAGAGCTGTGTCGCCCTGGTGATTCTAAGTCCGGTCAGGTTGACAAGCTGGCCATCCCAGATGTGGCTGTTGGGGGGAACTCTCTCACATATGGTGTCTGGCAGGGTCTGTCCTCATGAAGGTCTCCTTTGCTTTGTTCCTCTGTTCAGGGATTTCAGAATTCCATTCTCTTGAGAGCCAACAGCTTCCATCCAGAACACACACGGACACACTTCTCTCCTCACCTTCTGGCTCACTCATCACCCCTCTCTGAAAACTCCCTCAAGAGATGTAGAGAAGTATGCCCTACTAATCTCAGCTTCTCCCAGTCTAATCCAGTCGACTGTCAAGCTTAACCGTCACTGGCTGGTAGAACACCTGCCTGGCATGCATGGGGCCTTGGGTTCCACGCCCAGAACCAGGCTTTGTGTCTGCAGTGGTTTCAATGAGAACGGTCCCCACAGGGGCACAGATTTGAATACTTGGTCACTATTTGAAAGGATTAGGAGGTCCATCTTTGCGGGAGGAAGCATGTCACTGAGGGGAGGGAGGTGGGTTGAGGCTTCAAAAGCCCATTCCAAGCCGAGAGTCACTCTCTTCCTGCTGCCTGTGGGTCCAGATGTGGAACCCTCAGCTCTGTCTCCAGCACCATCTGCCTGCACGCTGCCATGATGATAAAGGACTAAACCTCCAAACACTGTACGCAGGCCCCAATTAAATGCTCTCCTTTATAAGACCAAGGTCACGGTGGCTACAAGTGTCACCGAAGTGGAAGTTGGAGGTTTAGAAGTTTAAGGTTGTTCTAGGTGACATTGAGAGCCTCAAGTCAGCCTGGGTCTCATGAGATTCTCCCTCTCCAAAACTATGATGCTAACCAAGAATTCTGCAGCCTCCAGGCCTCCACTGGACAGAGGGAGTCCAGACAGGGCCCAGCCCATAGTTCCCCCCACCCCATTAGGGTCACCCAAACCTGCTTCCAGCACCTAAGCTCCCTAACTACGTCTGCTGGCCATGTGCCAGGAGCAGTTACCATGTCTGATGCTAAAACGCTGGGTCCTTGCCATGTTTGTGATACAGTTCCCCCCAACCCCCCCCCCCAAGATGGAACACATGCTTAAGAGAACAGTTCATTCCCTCATCTCTGACTGCAAGGTCCCTGCTACCTTAGACAGACTCTCTTCAACACCGCTTCCCGCTTACATAAGACATGGTCCGTAGGGAAGTTTTACGGCAGCCAGTGTGACAAATGTGGCCCTGACCTCCCCTTGAGCTCAGGAGTTCCAGTGTAGGAACACAAGCTCACCCCAGTCACTGACTGGATCAGCCAAGCCAGGACGTGATGTCACACTAGTGACACTTAGGCTATTATCTCAAGGTGGCAGTGTCTCCCCCATAACCACACTGCTCTGAGGTTCATGTCCACGAGGTGGTTGTGTGGAGGACGACTCACTCAGACACAGTTGTGGGCCCTTCCCTCCATCTTTCTAGGGTACTGTCCTTGCAGTAAGTTTCCCTCCAATCTAGGTACACACACGCACTCACGCATGTATGCATACACGCATGCATGCAAATAAATAGATAATTAGAAAAATAATACAATTAATTTTAAAGATTAAAAATAATCTCTGGCCGGGCGTGGTGGCACACACCTTTAATCCCAGCACTCAGGAGGCAGAGGCAGGCGGATTTCTGAGTTCGAGGCCAGCCTGGTCTACAAAGTGAGTTCCAGGACAGCCAGGGCTATACAGAGAAACCCTGTCTTGAAAAAAATCCCTGAAGTGTGCCTGGGAACTAATGAAATTGCCTGCTATCCCCGCCCCTCACCAGCTGCAGCACCCTGGGGAGCAGGCTCAGCAGGCACCTCACCTGGGCAGCACAGTAGACCTTACCCTGAGAGTGGGTGCAGGAGAGCCAGCTCTAAGGGTATGAACATGGGAGAGCTGGCCCCACAACTTGTCTGCCCCAAGGGTGTGAGAGCAAGAGAGCTGGTAGGCTGACCATGTCAGATACCTCTCAGGCGCAGATCCAGGGCTTTGAGTTGGTCCACCCCAACATCTACCCCACTGATGAACTGCTGATGACGGGGGTCGGTCTTGTACATCCAAAACTACAGAACCTCCATGACACAGGGCAACAACAGGAGACCCGAGAGGAGTCCCTGTGAGGTGCCAGTACTGACAGAGTAGCAGAAGCCAGAGGCCTTGTACCAGGCCAACGAGTCATTGCAAAGAAGTTCGGACAAAAGGGTACACTGTGGGACACACTGTGACACACTACCGCTTCCACAATGAGATTTTTTCCTCTCTATTGCGGGGAGGTTGCAAGGGTGGAGGGCGGGTACAGGGGAGGAGGAAATGTGTAGGATTAGGGTGCATGATTCGAAATTCACAAAGAACCAACCAAAAGCTAATAAATAAATAAATAAATAAATAAATAAATAAATAAATAAAAGCTCAGCTCTGCCCTTCTGTTGTGACATCCAGGGAACGGAGAGGGCCACAAATGACCACAGGTGAACCTGGAAAGGGAGGGTGATGTGCTACCATGACTTTCTCTTCTTCATACCTATCCTGGCACTGACACATATTAGCCTGTCGTTTCTCCCATCAGCCCATACTCCCAGTTCCACAGGGTTCTTAGAAGCAGCTTTACAGGGGCCGGATACGGGATCTCTGGGTGGCCCAGGGAAGCCACACTTCTGGCCAGCTCTAGGGGAATGTCAGGGAATCATGTCTGGGGACGCAGAGACCATAAGTAAGAGACTGGCACATTTTGTCTTCCTATTGGAATTTTGTCGTGTGCCTGCATGCAATTGCCTGTGGAGGCCAGTAGAGGGCATCAGATTCCCTGAGCTGGAGTTAGAGGTGCTTCTGAGCTGCCCGACGGCATGCTGGGAACTGAACTCAGGTCCTTTGCAAGAGGAGCACAGGCTGAACCATCCCGCCACCCCCACACCACCATGTTCTAAACGGAAAAGGGTACAACACACCACCTTTCCAGTTAGGTTTGAAAGAACGTGAGAATATTTGGGGTAAATTCCATCGATGTCTTGAAGTACATGTTTATTATTAGACCCAACAGTTACTCTGAAGGTGGAAGAATAAGAGGTCTGCCTGCCTCACGACTCAGGGTCAACCCCAGGTCAATCTACAGCTGTCCTTCCAAATGGAGACATTTATCCCTCACTTGTGCCCACCCACCCCATGAACCTGCCCTGTCATCCCCACCTGTGGTAACTTTTTGTTTGTATGAGACAGGTTTTTCTGTGTATCCCTGGCTGTCCTAAAACTCACTCAGTTGAGCACACTTGCCTTGAACTCACAGAGGTCGTCCTGCCTCTGCCTCCCAGATGCTGGAATTAAAGGAATATGCCACCAGGCACAGCTTACATAACTTTTTTTTTTTAGTTAATATTTTAGGAGGTGGTGTGGACCAATCCTTACCCAATATATGAATTGTCAGGTTGCATGACGTCACTAATTCTCTGTCCATCAAAAAATAGAATTTAACCTATTAAATCCAAAAGCTTAAGTTAGCCTGGGAAACCCACACACCCCCATCCTCTCAGCTCCATCTGAGGCCAATCCCCAGGCACAGTTCTGAGTAGGTTACTTGCCAGTATGCCTGAAGCCCATTAGTTAGATTTTCTTTGCTAATTTGTTACAAATTAGTCAGGAAAAAAACTCACTGGACACACAATTTTAAAGATGCAAAATAGGGCTGGAGAGACGGCTTGGCAGGTGAGAGCACTTGCTACTCTGCAGAAGACTCCGTTTCTGTTCCCGGCACCCACATGGTGTTTCAGAACCATCTATAGCTCCAATCACAGGGGATCGAATGCCCTCTTCTGACTCTGCAGGCACCAGGCATGCATGGGGAACATCAGACAAAACACTCATACGCATAAAATAAAAAGGCAATATTCTCAGTAAGTGGCCACGAGAAAACTGGTTGCCACATGGAGAAGAATGAACCTGGATCCCTAGCTCATAGCAGCCCCAAGATGGACCAAAGACCTTACCGTAAATCCTAAGATGGACAGAGGCTGAAGTCAAACTTCAGGGCCTGGGCGCTGGCAAAGACTCTTTTCAATAGAATCCCAGTCACTTGGGAAGTCCGGCCAACAGTTGACAGATGGGATCTCCTGTGATTAAAAACTTCTAAGGAAGTGGTTAGTGGAGCGGAGCTGTGACCACAGGGAGGGAGAGACCTTGCTCGTTGCGAAACTGATGATGTTAAACACCTACATCGACTAGGAAAGAAACCCCCCTCCCCCTCCCCCCCCCCTTATAGACCGGCGGCCCCACCCTTTGCTTCCTTTAACATCCAGTCTGAATAACGCAGTGTGGATTAAGGGTGTGGAGGCACCTGGCTCTGGTTTTCTCTTTGTATTTCCCTCTGTGTTTATTTGTCTGTTTGTTTGTTCGTTCATTATGTCTGCTTGGGGAGAACGCATTAGAAGGCAGGACATGCCTGCGCACCTGAGCGCAGCAGCCATTTCCGTCCACTAGAGGGCGTAGCACCTCCCTCGCCCGCTGCACCTTGGTGCCTGATGTCTCAGCCACAGATGATCTGGTTCCAGCCAGGCCAGAAGGAGCCCAGAAGCCGGGCCTCCTGTGTCGAAATCCAGCGGGCAGAGAAGCTTTGATTCAGGAGCCAACTGAGATTGGGGTGTGTGGCGGCAAGGCATGGAGACAAAGAAGCAACTGTGCCTGGCTAATGATGAGGGTGAGGCCTGCCATGCTGCCATTTCCTGGATATTGACGGGTGCTCTCACCGCGTTAAGAATGTTACACGCGTATCCTATTCGCTCCCCACGGTGACCTTCTGAGGGTTCACACTATTCTGCTCAGTTTCACTCGTGAGCTTGGCCAAAGTGTTTGCAGCTTGTGCCACAGGTCCCAGTCTCGGCTGGCAGCAAGATCTTTTTCATGTTTTTCGAGATGGAGTCTCCAGAGGTAGCCCTGGCTGGCCTGGAACTTTTGGTGATCCTCCTGTCTCTGCCCCGAGTGCTGGGATTACAGACCTGAGCCACCGTGGCAGGCATTTGAGATCTGTTTTGATAGAGACCAGTCTGCACTGCCTGAACTTCTAGGTTTTTGGTGCGTCAGGGCTCTGAAAGTGCAGAGTCTACAAGATCCTTTGTCTTACTATGTCGCACTCAGAAGAGAATGGCTTCTCTATGTGTGTGCATGTGTGTTTCCATGTATGTTTGCATGTGTGTTTGTGTGGTGTATATATGTGTATTTTTTTGCGTGCGTGCATGAGTTTGTGTGTGAGTCCATCTCCAAGTGTGTGTGTGTGTGTGTGTGTGTGTGTGTATGTGTGTGTGTGTGCCTGTGTATGGTATATGTGTGTGTTTGCATGTGTGTACACGTGTGTATCTGTGGTGTATGTGTGTGCATGTGTTTGTGTGTGTGCAAGTGTGAATGTGTGTGTGCATGTGTGAGTGTGTGTATGCCTATGGATGATGTATGTGTGTGTTTGCATGTGTGAATGTGTGCATGTGTATGTGAGGTATATGTGTGTGCATGTGTACTTTTGTGTATGCATGTTTATGTGTGATGTAAGTGTGTGTGGTGCATAGGTGTGTGTGTTTGTGTGTGTTGCTTGTCCATGTGAGTGTGTTTTGGGAAGGTGTCATTCCTTGGGTGCTATCTACCTTTTCATCTCTTTTTAAATTTCTATGCTGAGACACTCACTGAGCACATTGCTCAGACCAACACACTATTGAGTCACACAATTCGTTTTTAAAGACATGGCTGTTAGCACCCTGGTCTGTGCCCTGCTTCACACCCTTGTCTGCCCTACTCTGAGCACCCTTAGACAGTTCCCCTGATCCTGGCCACAGGGACACATCCCTCCACACCATGCTGTCCCACTGGGACTCAGGACCTGCAACTGTCCACCCATCCATCCCTCTCCACCAAGACGAGAGAGGAGGGTACCCACTGTGCTTCAGGTACACAGCCCGCCCTGGGCAGTGTCAGGCAGGACTAGCAGCACCATGGTTTCTATGTGCAGATGAGCTAGATGAATATTAATGAGGAGCAAAGACTAATGACTCTTGTGACTTGAATTCTGATGAATTCTCCAAAGCCCCCAAGACAGTCTAGGACATGAAGGAACAGGAAATAGAAGATTTGCTTATTTAATTCTCCGAAGTCTGGTGCCACCCTCGGTCACTAGAATGCCGGGACTCAAAGGAAAGGAACTTCAGAGCAGACTCTGGGTTGTTTGGGAGGTGGGTGTATAGTGACCACAGATAGGGACCACTGGGTGACTGTGTTGCCCGAGACCCTCTCTCATCCCTGTGTAAGCCTATAAAGCAAGTAAGATCCTCCATCTGCAGCTGCAGGGCTGGAGTACCTGGCTCTTGGCCCTTCAAGCCTGATGTGACCCCAGGCTCCTCTGATCTTGCCACCCTACGAGTCAAGTAGGGCACACTGAGTCTCCCAAGTCCCAGCTGTGACCTGGCAGAAAGCATGGAGCTCCAGGCTCTGCCATGCCAAGCCTTGTCTGGGTGACAGCTATGTCTTCTAAGAGTAAGAATGACCCCCATGCTTCGGGTGTGCGCCACATGTGAACCCTAGGCCAACTAGCCGAGTCATCCCAGCACCCCAGGAGTAGCCACACCTTTGGGGACAGAGATGAGCATTGTGGTGCCTGCCTCCTCTTCCAGAGCTTATGAAACAGAAGAAGGCAAAGCTCTCTCCTTCCTCCTCACCCCAGCACCCTGAGATGGAGACCCATCTTCAAGTCCAGAGAACTTGTTGGAGCAGACTCAGCTGAGGCCACTTAGCACCCCAGGGTCCTTCACAAGCCTGTGCCTGGAGCCCCAGAGTCCTCACCTTCTGTTCCTCTCTCAAGCCCCGACTTCAGGTCTGACCATCAACACAAGAACACATGGCCGGGGAGGACACAAGAGTCTCTCCCGACCCACAGGTGTCAGGGTCAGAAACGGTCCAGTCCCTCTGCTCAGAAGTAGGGGGAAAGTGTATTGTGTGTAGTCAGTCAGTGTGGCATGCAGGTGTGTATATGCACATACACGGATACACATGTAGGAGCATGTTCTCTGTGTGTGAGCTTGTCCATGAATGTAAAGTCAGTTCTAAACACTGGCCTGATGTGTGCCCACACTTCTGACACAATCGGTCTTCTCTGGCACTGCCCTCTGGCAAATGCCCAGGGCCATGTGAGATACTTAGAAAGCCAAACAGATAAGCTTCGGACTCTCTAAGGACACCAGTCCCATCAACAGCCTGTGTAACTAAGGTGAACACCTCCCAGCCTGCAAACTTGGGTGGTGGATTCCTGTACTTCCCTGAGTCAGGCATTATTAGATGGCAGGCAGCAGAGAGCCACCATCACACAGCCTTGGGGAAGGGCATTTCTACTCAAGGGGGAACTCTGCTGTGGTGGTTTGAATAAAAATGTCTCCCATACACCCATAGGGAAGGGCACTGTTAGGCCGTGTGACCTTGTTGGAATAGGTGTGTCACTGGGGGTGGACTTTAGGTTTCAGATGCTCAAGCCACGCCCAGTATCTCACTCTGTCTTCCTGTTGCCTGTGGCTCAAAATGAAGAACTCTCGGCTCTATCCCCAACAGCATGTTGGCCTGTGGGCTACCATGTTTCCTTCCATGATGACAATGGACTAAACCTCCAAACTGTAAGCCAGCCTCAATGAAATGTTTTCCTTTATAAGAGTTGCCGTGAGCATGGTGTCTCTCCACAGCAATAGAAATCCTACAACACCCGGACCCCAAACCTACTCCCCAGCTGTGTGACCCTAGCCACGTCCACACCCTCTCTGAGCCAATTTCCCCATCCATGAAAGGGATTTATGGCACTGTGTTTGAAGAGCTGTTGAGATGGGTGAGTGGGGGGGTGGATATGCTCAGGTAGACACGAGTGTGTGCATGCACACGTGTGAGATCACCCAGTGCCAACCCTGGCTGTGATGTGGCCAATGGTGTCGATACCTCAGTGACCTATCAGACAGCAGGTGCTAGCGAACGCCTGATATCACCAACCCAGGGTTCAGAGGTGACGGTAGCCAACCCCCATGCCCTGTAGTCATGGCTGCTAGATTCAAGAGGCATGACCAGAGAAAAGGAAAACAAACACATTTTGGAGCCTGGGGAAATGGCTTAGCTGTTGAAGGTATATACGGCTCTGGCTAGACCCGGGTTCAGTTCCCAGCTCCCTCACTGGGTCATTTACAGGTGCCTGTGATGCTCTCTCTCTCTCTCTCTCTCTCTCTCTCTCTCTGGCCTCCTTGGGAATTCTGCTCACATACATTCACTTACACAGAGTCAGATAATAAAATAGATCTTTCCCCCCCCCCTAAGGATGTCTTTGCATTATAACAAATACTCCAGAAGGAATAAACACACCTCACACCCCAATTCCACAGGGAAAGCAACACCTCTGGTGATGCTCCCACCAGAGGGCCAGCATCGGAGCCCCAGCCTGAACAAAAAGAAGCCGGCCAGAAGGAGTTCTGTAGGGAGAGCATTTCACACTACAGGGGTTACAGCTACGAAGGCTCTCCCTTGGGTGTGTCAGCTCTGTGGTCACCAATTGGTCCTGGGGTGGTCTAGCACACTACAGGCCTCTCAATTCGCCTTGACTCTCTGGTTGCCAGGCACTGGCCTCTGAAGTCATGGTCCTGAGCCCCCACCTCCCGAGGGATAAAAGAACCCTGATTGGCAGGGTCAGGACTGGGCCACACCTGGGTGTAATTTCTCCCTGGCGTTAATTGGCAGGGGGTGGGTGAGAGCAAAGAAAGCAAAACAAACCTTCAAAGCGCGACTGTCCCCCCAGCAGCACAGCCAGGCCTGGGCCTCGCAGGTGACCCAGCTTCTCGGGGCTCATCATCTCATTACAAGAGATTAATGGGTGCGGCAGAGAAGTGACTGCACCCCAAAAGCCGCTTCCTGCTGCTCATGAATGGCCCATCTCTCTGCCATATTAAAAAAAAATTTTTTTAATTTTTTTTATTTTTAGCAGCCTGATAAAACAGCTGGTCTCCCACGATTTCCAAAATTAGGAAAACACCAGATCTGTTTGCCTGCTGCTCTGGGAGCTTCCATCTTCTAGTCAGTGTGAAGAAAGGGATGCCTGTCAGGGGGAGGGACCTCTGCCAAGTGCCCCACCCCCAGGGCCTTCGTTCCTTTGGCTTCTATTTTCTGCACGGGTGAGGTTCCCAGCACCTCCCTTGTCCACCTCAGCTCCCAAGAGTAGCTGGGAAAGCCTACTCCCCTGTATCCTCCTGGCTTGCTTTTGGCCATGTTTCCCCAGTTGCTGACAGTGTGTTGTGGGGGAAGGGGGACCAGGAGTTGGGCTTGGGAAGGTGACATGTGGCACTGGTCTGCTCATGAGCAGTTTCCGTACACTGTGAGAGCCATCTCTCTCCTTCCAGGACGTTCATGGCCCAACCTAAGAGGCAGGGGTAGCCAGTCAGCTTTGGGGTGCTCCTGTATCCACCCAAACTGTGAACATAGTGCAGTATAAAGGGGAACAGAGAAGATGTCAATAGGCCCGTGTTGGATGGAGCCTAAGTAGCCTCTGTGGTACTGATACCCGGTGGGTTAGGGCCACGGGGAGGAAGGCCTTAGGTGAGTTATATGGTTGTTGATAGCACAGGCTTTGAGAGCCACAGCACTATCCATGAGAGCCACAGCATGGGCCACAAAGAATCACAACACTGGCCACAATAACCACAAGACTGGCCACAAAAAACACAACATGAGCCACAGCACTGGCCACAAGAGTCACAGAACTGAGCCAGGCGTGATGGCGCACGCCTTTAACCCCAGCACTTGGGAGGCAGAGGCAGGTGGATTTCTGAGTTTGAGGCCACCCTGGTCTACAGAGTGAGTTCAGGACAGCCAGGGCTACACAGAGAAACCCTGTTTTGAAAAAAAAAAAAGAAAGAAAAAGAAAAAAGAAAAAAAAAAGAACCATAGAACTGGCCACAAAAGCCACAGCATGGGCCACAAGAGCTATAGCACTGGCCATGAGAGACACAGCACAGGCCACGAGTACCACAGCACACACAGGCTATGAGAGTCCAGGAGAGAGCAAGCCAGGTCAGAGACACTTGTTCAACCCCTCAGGGACTCGCAGGAAGCCTTCCAGAGATGTCCAGATGAAGTGTCCTTTCCTTGGGCCTTAACTTTGTGGTTTGCAGTGGGACTACTTGAAGAGGTGTGCTGCGGGATAGAGGGTTTCTCTGTCAGATGGGGATGGGGGATGGTCCAGTCTTCAGAGGGTTCTGAAACAAGAGACAGCTGAAGGACGGTGGGCATGATGGGGTCATGTCTGAGAAACATTGGTGGCTGTGCTGTGTGCCCAGCCTCCAAAAGCTGTGCAGAGTCCCAAGGGTCATCTCACTAGCCATGAGATAAGAACAGGAGCTAGAGGGAGAAGGAAGAGAGTTTCAAGGTTCTCCTTGGCTTTGTACGGCATCTGAAACCGGCTTGGACTGAGTCAAACCCTGGCTTTCAAAAAGGAAGACATGGGGTGGGGTTCCTGGCCTAAACCTTTCAACTGTCAGAGTTGATCTGGAGACCTGCTGTTCCCTGTGTTCAAGCTCCCTGGGGACATTGTGCACTTCCTGGCTAGGTCCTCTGAGACTGGTTCAATGTGGCTCAAGTGACCCAGAGCAGCATAGAGATTGAGCCAAGGAAGCTGCCAGTTGGCTCTACCACCCTGTCACCCTTAGCATACACTGGCTTGGAACCCATGTCCCCATCCTGTGAGAGGAGCTTGAGAAGCCAGTGTGTCAGGGCCTCAGGGACTCTGAGGAGCCCTGGTCATGGGGTGGGTCCTGAGCTGCTCTGCACTTAGGAGCAGTCCACAGAGCGGGAAGGGAGGCGCACTAATCAATAGCACTTAGTAGGGGTGTCAACATCTGTTATTCGGGCCAAACTGACCTGGGCATGCAGGGTCACACAATAGATCCTATGTTCTGACACGCTGTGCAGTGAGGACACACTTGGGAGTCCAGTTGAGGGGACAGACGCTGGGGTACAGCTCTCCATACACAGCCCCAGGGTGGTGATGCTTCCTCCCTGTGCGGGTCACATTGAGACAGGTGGCACTCGACCACCACTAGGGCGTGTCAGGATTCCTGAACTGAACAGGGTAGGACTTAAGGAGACATGGCCTGGCAGGCGTCCAGGCTGTCTTCAGGTTGTATTGTTAGCTGATGCCCTGGGCTGATGTACCTTGAGCTACATTCCTCATTGTGTGGAGGTGTGTGTGTGTGTTTGTATGTGTATATGTGTGCATGTGTGTGTGTCTGTGTGTGTCTGTGTGTATGTGTATGTCTGTGTATGTGTGTGCATGTGTGTGTGTCTGTGTGTCTCTGTGTGTATGTGTATGTCTGTGTATGTGTGTGCATGTGTGTGTGTCTGTGTGTCTCTGTGTGTATGTCTGTGTATGTGTGTGTCTGTGTGTGTATGTGTCTGTGTGTATCTGTGTGTCTCTGTGTGTGTTTGTGTGAGTGTCTGTGTGTGTGGGTCTCTGTGTGTGCATGTGTGTCTCTGCGTGTGTCTGTGTGTTTCTGTGTGTGTGTCTGTGTGTATGTGTCTGAGTGTGTCTGTGCATGTCTGTGTGTGTCTGTGTGTGTCTCTGTGTGTGGGGGGGTCTCTGTGTGTGCATGTGTGTCTCTGCGTGTGTCTGTGTGTCTGTGTGTCTCTGTGCATGTCTGTGTGTGTGTGTGTGTGTGTGTGTGTGTGTGTGTGTGTGTGTGTGATAGCTCCAGGACAACTGCTCCTGTCAGCACCCTCCATTGCTCAGGCTGTGTAGTCTTCATGGGGTGTGTCAACCCTGGTCAGAGGACCAGGGAGACCGAGTGCCCCACCTAGCAACCTGGCTGGAGCTCCTGACCCCAACCTCAGCTACCTTCTGCAATCCCACCTTGCTGTGTCCCCCAAAGACATCCAAGGTTTCCCGCCTACACTTGCTATGTGGGTCTTATCTAGGATGGTTTGAGTGAGGATGCTCACATAGTCTCAGACATTTAAGACTTGGTTGTCATTTGGTGGCATCCGTTGGGCAGGTTTGGGAGCTGTGGTCTTACTGGAGGAAGCATATCACTGGGGTAGGCATTGAGGTCCCAAAGCCATATGTCCTTCCCAATTTGCTTTCTCTGCTTTTGGTTCAAGATGTAAGTTCTCAGCTTGTTACTCCCCTTGCCTCCTGCCGGCTCAAACAAACCCCTCCTTCTGCAAATTGCCTTGGTCATGGTGTTTTATTTCAGCAGCAGAAAAGCTAGCTAATACATTTTTGACATATAGATCTCCACCAGAAAGTACAACCCTGTGTCCTACCATGGGTCCTGTCCCTAGGTCCTTCCCTCAAGAAAGGACAGATGAAGATTAACTGACCCTTCAGTCAGTCTGTCATTCCTGGGCAGGAGTCTTGTCTTCATGCCCAGAGAAGGCCAGACACCCACATCTGCAGTTGGGCCACACAGACCCAAGTCTGGGATCATCAGCCACAAAATATATCCCAGATCTGCTTGCTGTCCCAGTGCACCTAGGAGCTATGTGCTACGGTTTTCTGTCACATGACAGCCTGACGGCCTCCTCGGGCTCTTTGAGGGCAGCAGAGGGTTGGTCCTGTACTTGCCAAGTTCCTGCACCCTGCCTTCTCCAATAGAACCACAGGCCCCAGGAACTAAGGACTGCATGGGAACCTGGAACGTTCAGAATCCTCAAGGGGGGTCACAGCAGCTTCACTGAAGAGCTACTGCTCCTGAGGGATGGGGCTGCCAACCTTGCAGCTTTTCAAATAGGGCTCTGCCAAGTGTATAGGTACTAGGCTCTCTCTGCTACTCGGGAGGGGTGTGGGGAAGCCGGCTCTCTTTGCGAAGGGAACTTTCTGGGTTTATGAGCGCTGCAAGTCCTCTCTTTGGGGGACCTGTGGGGACAGTGACCCATCCAGACCCTGTGGCATCAGTGGATATCTGTCCCTCACCATCAGTTGCAAGGGCACGACCCCGTTAGCTGTTATGCCCATGGGATGTGACTAAGGCTGTGGCAGCTTCAGGTGAGGCCACTGTGGTCACACCTCTCAACGTTCCTGTTTCTGCAGGAGTGACATCTTAGCAACACAGGCACCTCTCTCCAGGGGAAGCTCTACCCTGGATGAGCTCTTGGGTCTTAGAAGATAGCCCCAGCCTAGAAACTGTCCCTCCCTCTGTGGATATCTGTGAGCAGTATGCAGCTTCTACCATATATAAATATATGCACGTTATATATGTGTTTATGTGTACAGATATGTGCATGTGTGTGGATATGTATATATATGTATGCACACTACAGTTACTTATGCATTTGTGTATTTCTATGTGGACATGTAAGTACATGCATGAACATGCATTATGTGCATACATGAACATCTATGTACACGTATGTACATGCATGATCATGTGTGTACATGCATGTACATACATGTACATGTACTAGATATATATCTGTATCAACATACATGTACAGTACACATGTAAGTATATATACATGTGTTTTATAGACTCGTCTAAGCATGCACATATACAGGTCTGTGCATGTGTGCACACACCTGTTTGTATACACGTATGTGTGTGTATGCTCTCACTCTACCTTCCAGTCAGTCAGCTCAGTTGTGTTGGCCGATGGGACCTCCTGGTCCCTCTACCTACCCTTGGTCTAAGCTGGAAAAACTCTACCAACCCAGAGGAGCCCTGAGCTCGCAGGGCAGCCAGCCAGGGGCTTCTCAATAGCGCATTCATCCCAGCTCTCAAGTTTAGCCAGGAAGCGGGTGGGAGGCAGAGAGAAAGAACAAGAGAGTGTTTGGAGCGCTTGGGAGCCTGGGTCGAGGCAGGTGTGCAGCGCAGGCCACTGAGACCACAGCACAGAGAGAGGCACTTTCAGTGCAGGGATTAAAAGGTGCCAAATATTTGGAACACCCTAAGACCAGCTGCAGAAAGCTGGGGGTCAGAGTGCTTGAGGCTGCATAAAGTGCGGATTTTTCCATAATTATTTAAATATGTGTTAATGAGTACTAGGACCGGGTGGGCGCATACCCATTAAAGGATTAAAAATGGAGGGAAAACGAAAGGGCAGCCTGGCCAGCTGGCCACAGTCAAGGTGCATCTGGGGTCAGACACCTCAGAGGTTCTGCTGGCGCGGGGACCTGGACCTGCACATTGCCCAGTGGCAGGCCACAGAGCTCCGTCGTCTCATCCGAAGCCAGCAGAGGAGGAGCTGGGGTTCACTGACCAAGACCCGAGGCCTCTGTCCATCAAAGCTTGCCCATCGTGAAATAGTGTGGGGGAGGAGCCCTAGCTGGAAGGCCAGGGGATCTGCTCTAGACCCACTAGACCCACGCATGAAAGAGGCTGACCTCTGAGCAGGAGCGTGGCCTGGGCCTGCCCTCAGCCCCTGACTAGAGGGGACAACTGAGCGCTTTCCCTGGGAACACTGATGGCCAGAGCATCAGCTCTGTAGAACCAGGGAGAGAAGGGGTGGGAGCCGCACTCATTTTGCTAGGAGTGAAGAAAACAGAAGAATGCCATTTCAGTCATTTTTCTTCCCTCTGTAAGGAAATGGAGAGTGGAGTCCAAGGCGGCGTGTTCCACCCGCACCTTCTCTGTCACAGGACCTGGCCACATTTCTGAGGATGTTTTGAGCCTCCGTCCTTTGAAGGTGTGTCACCTGGTTTTGTGCCATTCGTCCTGGCATCCCCAGTCAGACCGTGCCAGTCTCCACTCTGCAATCCATCATGACGGAAGGGTTGCCCGGCTCAGCTATTTGTGAAGACCTGAATAAACCCCCTTTTAATCCAAAAGCAAACTCCCAGAGGAACGGCCTGAAAGGGCCTTTCATAGCGTGTTTTCCAGCTCATACATTTTGAGTTCCTTGAGACTTCTCTGGGTTGTCTGCCCTAATGGTCTCTGAGCACATTCCTGATCCTGACTGCGGCTTGCTGGTCTACTGAGGTCCCCAGCATCAAAGGGGAAAAGGGAAAAAGCTCATACGGGCTGCAGGCTGGGCGGGTTCGTGCTGGAAGAAATGCACGCACGCACAGCTGTGTGGCGTGTTCTCTCTGCCCTGTTTGAAAGGAGCACTTCTCTGAATGATGTTCTCAGAGCCAGGTGAGTGTCGCACAGAACTTGCCCGTGGGGGATGGCATCGACGGTAGAAAGCGTGTGCATGGAACTGAACACTGAATCATGGCTGGCTTCGGGCCCACTCGTGACTTGGTGGGTCGGTTGCCCTGAGCTCAGGGAAGGTTCCCTTAGAGAACAAGTTTGAGCCTGGTGCTTTGGTGTGTGGACAGTGTGAGTCTGTCTGCAGAGTTCTGAGACCTCGCTCATATGGCCACAGCTAAGGCAAGCCTGTTAACAGAAGCTGACCCACTGTGGTCTCTCCAGCACAGTCTAGGGTGGTTGGCTCTGGCTGAGGGCATTGACTCCGCTGGGCTTCATCTGTTGTCACAGGACAGCAGTCGGAGGGGAGGGAGCATAATACACACCCTTGAGGGATGATGTCATTTTGAATTGTTAGACCAACCCATGTTTATTGAAATATAGTTTTCTGGGTCTTTTTTTCTATGCATATCTAACTGGCATTCTGACAGTTCTAGCTCCATGAAGCACATTGAAAGGTGGACCCACCTTGAGCGTTTCTTACGAAACATTGTGCACAATTGGTCAAAGATCTGGTAGAGTTCTCCAGCAGAGGAAATCTCAAGGTTTTCCCCAGAAGTTGGGTGTGTTGTAATTGTAGCTTCCTTGACCTCTGGGAGTCTCTTCAACATCAGGATGTTTACGTTGCTGTAGGGAGGTGATGGCGAGGCCCTCTTCCCGATTATTATTCACATACGTGAATATTATTATTATTCACATACGTGAGTGGTTACAGAAACAGATCTCCCCTCTCTCCCTCCTTCCACGGCTTCCGTCCTCACCCCTTCTTTGCCCCCTTCTTTGTCAGGGTCTTGAACATGCCAGACAAGCATCTTACCACTGAGCCACACTGCCAGACCTCAGTTCGTTGGAGGAGGAGCCTCGCTGTGGCCTCCACCCCCAAACACAGGGACTATAGGTGTGTGCCACCACTGGCTGAGATTTCTAACCCTCCAGTTCCCTGGACAGAGCTCCTGGTCATGACATCATCGTTTTTGTTTACTGTTGGGTTTCCCGTCTCAAGCTCTGCCTGGAGTTTTTGATTTCTGTGTTTCTGGGGAGAGCCGTCTGCAGTTTTCTTGTCATTTCTGACTGGTTTTAGTGTCTGGATGACCCCGTAAAGTGGGCCGTGAAGCAAGTATGTTCTCATCACTCAATTTACTAAAAAAAAGTTTGTGACTTTTTTTTTTTTCTCCTGTGCTGGGATTAGAATCCTCTGTTGGGTGTGCTGGACAAGAGCCCCACCACTACGCTACATCCACGGGCTTTTACCAAGTTTTGAGACAGACTCTCGGTAAGTTTCAGGGGCTGGCCTTGAACTTGTGATCCTACTGCCTCATCCTGGGATGTTGGGACTGTGCCACCGGGCTGTTCAGTGGAGCCGTGTGGGCCTGGAGTGTCCTGGGGAGGGGGGGGGGTCACGCCTGTTTGAGTGCCTGCTCCTCAAGCCTCCTTCCCTGCATCCCCCTCCCCCCTCTCCCACCCTTCCTGCTCCCACTCCCACCTCTCGCCTGTCACTTTAGCACATCACACCTTCTGAGCACACTGGCCACTTTCTCACGCCTCTGTAAGTTGAGCAGTGATGTCAGCACTGACCTCACGGATGTCACACAGCCTGGCCTCCCTCTTCCTGCTCAGTCTGGCTAGCTGTCCATCAGTTTTATTAATCTTATCAGAGTCACCTCTGGGGTTCCCTGGAGTTCTCTATTGTTCTCTGCATGCCTGGCTGTAGGCAAATGGCTTCCTCTTCCTGCCTTCCCTAAGTCTGAGGAATTCCCTGAGATTGTGTGTGTGTGTGTGTGTGTGTGTGTGTGTGTGTGTGTGTGATATCTGTCTGTCTGTGTTACATGTGTGGTGTGTGATTTGTCTGTGTGTGTGTGTGTGTGTATGTGGTATGTGTGTAATGTGTCTGTCTGTCTGTCTGTATTATGTGTGTCTGTGTTATGTGTGTGGTGTCTGTGTGTATCTCTATGTTTATCTATGTGTGTGGTATGTATGTGTGATGTATGGTGTGTGTCTGTGTGTGCATGTGTATCTGTATGTATGTGTGTGTGGTGTGTGTGGTATGTGGTATGTGTGTATGTGTCTCTGTGTGGTATGTATGGTGTGTGCCTGTGTATGTCTGTGTATCTGTGTGTAGTGTATGTGTGGTGTGTGTGTGGTGTGTATATGTATATCTGTGTGTAGAGTGTGTGTGGTGTGTGTGTATGCATCTGACTGTTGGGGGGTGCTCTGTGTGTGAGTGTGTGTTTGTGTGTGTGTGTGTGTGTGTGTGTGTGTGTGTGTGTGTGTGTAGCTGAGCTGAACATGCAATTCACCAGCTAATTCTCAGCTTTCTGTAAACCCTCAGCCCAGCCCGTTGGATCCTGCTGTGGCAGCCCAGTTCAGCCATCACAGTGAAGGCTGCAGTAGATTTTGAGATATTCCATTTGCCTTTCTACAAAGGAGCTTTCCTGACGGGAGCAGTCCTCCAGAGAGAGCTCACATGGTCAGGTCTGGACAGACTGGTAGCCGGCGCTGAGTCCGGTTCCCCTTCGCTCTGTGCTGGGACTAAGCTGGACGGAGGATCCATGACGACCGTGGACACTCAGCTCAGAAGCTGGGCAGCCCAGCATCCATCCGGTGGCAGCAGCTTTGCAAACGGGACAGCAAGCCTGTGGGCTGGCCTCTGTCCCTCACTGCCGAGAGGATTTATCATCTGTCTTTTCTTATGTTGATGTTGGAGCCAAAGTTTATTGGTTATAAATGTTAAAAACATAAATTTGCGGTAGCTCTCCCCACATGTCTGGGAAGTCCACAGTCACACCTGGACAGGCACCCAAAGTAGGTGTGGGGGGAGGGGGAAATGCTGCTTCAGGAAGTGCTGTCACCATGTCTTGGAAGGAGCACGGACCATTGCTCCTAGGTGTGGACTTAGCAGGTGCTCACGTGGCCAGGGAGGACAGACCGAAGTGGGGGAGGCTTCCAAGCTGAGCACTGCCTGTAGGAACCTCTACAGGGGCAAGCAGGGAGAGCAGGAGATTGTGCCTGGTGGCGTGCAGCTACACCCTAAACAAAGACTGGCATGGCAGACCCTTGCTATGATAGCCCTTGAGTGATGTGTTAGATGCCCTTCCTCCTTGGCCATGAAGAGACAGGGACGGAGAGCCTCAGAGGAGAGGGGTGGGTAGAGAGAAGCCCCGACAGCCCCAGCCTCTGTCAGGCAGCTATGAGCCTCCCAATCTGACTCCTGACTCCAGAGCCAAGAATCTTCGAGATGAGCCCCACTTCTATTCGGTGAAGGAAGAACTCAATGAGAAATGCCGTTTTAGCAGATCGACTCTTAGACTTTGGAACGAGACGACAGTCCTTGAAGCATTGTGTCACTGTTGGGGTAATGGGGAGTCATTTGTCACAAATCGAAGAATTGGGGCTTTGGCCCCTGGCCTGCCACCACAGTGACACTCTGACAAGTATCCCCACCACCACACCTCAAGCAACCTTTCCAGACGCGCTCCACCCCTCTCCCCTTCACCACCTGGAAATCCCTTCCCTCTCCGCTCTGTCCCTTCCTCCCCTCCCTTCCTCCTTCATTTCTTTCCTTGCCCCTCCCCTGTTTCTCTTCCTTCCTCTGTCCTTTCCCCCCTTCCCTCCCCCTCCCTGCCTCTCCCTCTCCCTCTTGTTCCCCCCCCCTTTCTTCCTTTCATTCTTCTCCGTCCTCAGAGGACCCGCCCAGAGGGATGGACAGACTTCGAGCTGGCCCCTGCCATACTCCTGGGGCCAGGACCCCCCATGGTGGGCCATGGGTAAATACTTTCTAGTGAAGGGGCAACATCTTGTCACCAAGGGGGATGAACCATCATTCCTGGGGTAGACAGGCACTCAAGCGCATGTGCTCAGAGCCTGCTGTTTCTCCCCTGTGGCACTTAGATAGTGGGCTTCAGGGCCCATTCTGAACCCACCGGACTTCTCCTCTGGATGAAGCCCGCAGAGTGTCCAGGTTTGGTCTTTTGCTATGTATTGTAATGCTAAATATATCCCCCCAGCCCCCAGACCTGGTTACCCACAGGGATGAGAGAATTCATGCATACAATGTAACCTGGCTCCTTAAAACTGTTGGTTAAATAAAGATGCCATGAACCTATAGCTGGGCAGGACATAAGCAGGGGTTTTAGTTCCCAGGCTTGGGGTCTGAGGAGAGACCACGAGAAGAGAAGAGGAGGAAGAAAGTGGAGAGAGGAGAAAGCACCATGGGGTAAGAATGTTAAAAACATGGCTGCGAGGGCTGGCCACTTGGAGTTAAGAGCAGCCCAGACAGGACATGGCAGGTCCTAGTGTGTGGTTATTGGCAGGGAGGTCGTGAAAACATAATAACTCAGAGGGTAGATATCTGTCCAGCTCTAGTGAATTAAGGGCTTATCGTAAATGTAAAAGCTGTGGGTCTTTTATCTGGGAACTGGATGACCAAAGGCAGGGTGGAAAACCCCCGTTTGAGATTAAATACCAACTGTAAGAGCAGAGACCCGATTTTCACTCAAGGGTGTCTTAGTTAGGGTTTTACTGCTGTGAACAGACACCATGACCAAGGCAGCTCTTATAAGGACAACATTTAATTGGGGCTGGCTTACAGGTTCAGAGGTTCAGTCCATTATCATCAAGACAGGAACATGGCAGCATCCAGGGAGGCATGGTACAGGAGGAGCTGAGAGTTCTACATCTTCATCTGGAGGCTGTTGGCAGAATACTGGCTTCCAGGCAGCTAGGATGAGGGTCTTAAAGCCCATGCCCACAGTGACACACCTACTCCAACAGGGCTACACCTTCTAATCGTGCCACTCCCTGGGCTGAGCCCAGACAAATCATAACAGGGTGTCCAGTTCAAACACAGGCACGTCTTTTGAGTAGGGGACACTCAGCCTACCGAAGGATAGCCTGATGTTGGAGAGAGTCCAGGTCTACTGTTCTGGCATGTCTCTTAGCCTCTGTGAGTGTCAGTTTCTCCATCTGCAAAGTGGGTCCCTGGACCCTAGACATCACTGGTGTGATGACATACCCATGGTGGTATGCAGGATACCATTAGCCCAGAAGTCGGCCATACAGTGGGATCTTGATAGTTTGCAACCAAAGATAACTCTTACATGCTAATCTGTGGCCGGCTATGGTATACCGAATTCACCAGGAAGCACAGTCCCAGGTGGGGACTTGAAGGGACCTAGAAAGGTACTGGAAGTTAAGATACTGACTCATCCTGCCCTCCAGTAGGTCTGGGGAGGGGGCTTCCCCATTGCAAGCCACAGTTCACCCTCCAGGCCACCAACAGCAAGGCAAGCCTCCTTGGTGGCTGCCCTCCAGCCTGCTGTGGATCAGGCCGAGAGAGTCTATGCCAGCGACACCCTCTGTGTTCCCAGCATGTCAGCCAAGGGTGAACCTCCCCTGCACAGTTGGAAGACACACTTAGGAAGGCCTGCTGTGGCATTCTTGGCTGGCCACAGCTCCTAGGAGATAAACGTCCTTCTCATATGCCTCCTGTTCACCCTCCCTGGCCTCTTATCCTCCACCCAGCTCCTGGCCCTTATAAATGCTGGGTGTCCCCCCCCCCCCCACCTCCCGCAGCTGTTCACCCATCACCCCAGCCCTGTGGTGCA
The DNA here is from genome assembly GCF_000001635.26 of Mus musculus. Classification (NCBI taxonomy): domain Eukaryota; kingdom Metazoa; phylum Chordata; class Mammalia; order Rodentia; family Muridae; genus Mus; species Mus musculus. The sequence goes on along the minus strand of NC_000074.6, from coordinate 121,197,212 downwards.
CTGAACCAGGCGACCCGTCTTTCCCAGTTGGCGCCAGCCCTACCGGGGAAGAGGCCTCCAGTGAGTCGGGATTAGCGGTTTGGGGTTTGGAACATTTGCTTTCGGATGAAATGCCAATATTGGATAAGACACACACACACACACACACACACCCCAACAACAACAGCAATTTCAGAGACACGGCCTGAGAAACAAAACATCTCTTCAGGCTTTTTCTCTGAAATGACATCAGTGGCTACCACAGGACCCAGCCACCAGGAGGGGTGAGTTCCCCTCCAGAATACCATGGCTGACTTGGTCCAGCAGATCAGGGGCTGCTCTCTTGGTTAGAAAGCTTGGCTTTTCCTACCCAGGCTGCAGGAGGCCTCATAGTTAGAGAAGTGCAAGTTGTGGGTGAGCTGGAGATTGGGGCCGGGACCCGGCTGTGCCGTGCTGAACTCTGTGGGCTGAGAACCTTCATGCAAGGCAAGGCACACCGACACTCAGGCCAAGGTCTCAGAGGACCCTGCCCTGGACCAGCAGTTCCCACACACTGGCAAGGTGGTCTGTCCCCCCACCCTCCTCGAGCTCAGGCCATCGCCTGCTTCCAGGCCTGGACCTCCAGCTCTCTGCCACCCCACCTGCGTGCATCCCCAGACAGCATGCATGCTACGTGGAAATGAGCGACAGTCCAATCCCGTTTAAATTTGTTTACCATCAAATAAAAGCAGGCATATAAGAATAACCTGAAGGAGACGCAACAGCATATTATGGAATCCGAGGCCTGTGGCTGATGGATGGTTTCCTCCCCTTCATCCCCTCTTCTTCTGTAAATTTTCTTAATTCTACTTTCATAAAACAAAAAGCATTATTTCTGAAAACCACCGTCGACTCTTGTCTGGAGGCCAACATGAGCTACTTGAGAGAGTGGCGTCAGCCTTCACAGAGAGCCAGAAGCCCCCAGGGACTGAGTTCTTTGAAGAGTCACTTTTTAAAAACTCAGAAATAATCGGCATAGCTGAGCCATCCATTCCACTGGGATTGGAAGTCTCCATTAGTTAAAGTGACTTACTGAGTCACAGGAAGTCTCACCACTGGACTGAACCGTGACTCTAGTTCCCAAGCATTTATGGGCCACTCTCTCTGGCCAGGCCCCAGCCTGGCAAAGCCGCCATGTTCTGGCTGCAGGGGATGCTCTATTGAGTGGAGGACACGAAGAGTCAGTTCATGCATTCATTCAACAAACATCTGCTGAGCCCCTACTATGTGTCAGGCTCACACTGAGCCCCTACTATGTGTCAGGCTCACACTGGGTTGCAGAGGATACATCAATGTGCAGAAAAGTCACAGCCTCCCTTCTGTTCCCCCAAGCCCCTGCCAGCTCATGAGGCCCAGAGAGCATGCTCAGAAAGCCCAAGAGGAGGAACCCTCAAGGGCTCCGGGAAGAACGACGGAAGCAGGTAACAGGAAACTACAACCTGAGCATCCCAGGGTTGAGTCCCAAGGCGGCGCTGCCACCTCAACCCACTGCAGCGTCAGAATGTATCTAAAGAAAGGAACACCATCATCGGCTTAGTAAAATTCCCCGGTGGCTCTGGCCAAGTAAGACTATGTCCCCAGAAATTTGTACCTAGAGATAACCAGACAGAGAGAGACAGGAGAGCTAGGCAGAGGCCAGGAGGGCAGCTACAGGCAAGCAAACAATGACGGTCAAACATAGTCAGCCCTTGAGGCTAAACCTGCTGCAGATCCCAGCCCATAGCCCACAGGATGGCCAGGTTCTCCACACCGTGACCTCCAGCCTCTATAGCCTAAAGTCACGGAGAAATTCCTCACCCCCATCCCTGTCTGTGGCTGGGGGCTATGGCAGTCCAGGAAGACAAAAGCAGAGGGTATCAAAGAAGAGATAGATGTCCCTAAGTCCCACTCAGCCTGAGACAGGGGACCTGCCCAGCTGGTTGGCACATGCCACCACAACAGGAGAAAGTGATGTAGTTTTAAACGTATGTGAGTGTTTTGTCTGCGTGTCTATCTAGGCACCGTAGACTCACAGTGCTCACGGGTCCCAGGAGAAGGCATTGGATCCTCTGGAACTGGAAGGACAGACAGTTGTGAGCTGTCCTGTGGGTTCTAGGAATTGAACCCAGATCCCCTGAAGGAGCAGCCTGTGTTCTTCTTTGCTGAGCCATCCCTCCTGCCCAGAGACAGAGAGACATTTGAAGAAGTCAGCTGGACCCTGATGCATGATGGGACAGAAATGACTCTGAAGCTGTGGTCTTTTCCAGGACTCCTCAGAAACCTACACATGGCTGGTGCCAGGAGGCTACAAGTTACCTGATCCAGAAAAGGAAAGGGGAACGGTAAGATGACCCATACGTTGAGCACAAACTTAGCATGTTCTGATCTCATGAATATGTGTATGCACCGGGCAGCAGCCGCTCCAAGACAGCACCAGAGCCCTGGCCTTCCAGAGCCATGACAGCGCTAGACCTTTAAGGGCAGCTGGTGGAAGGGGGAGCCACCAGTATAGTCATACATCACAGATACTGAGCCCTTCTGTGTTCCGGAGCCGATCTGAACACGGAGAAGACAGCAGGGTGGCCAAGCAGACAGGAGACTCCCAGAGCAGCTCCCACATACAGGAGACCATGCTCCATTCTGAGCCCCCAAGTCTGGAAGACAAGGTCCCTGTGCCCAGAAAAGGCTGGCTGCAGCGTTGAGAAGAGACCTGTGGTCTCCTGAGACATGGTTCCCCAAGAAATGCTGCTAGCAGACTTCAGGTGCTCAGAAAGGAAGGGGGGATAGATAGACAGACAGGTGGATAAAGGAGGGAGGGAAGAGAGGGGGGAGGAAGAGAGGGAGAAAGAGGGTTGAAGGGGGGAGGAAGGGAGAGAGAGTAGGGAGGGAGGAAGAGGGGGGTGGAGGAAGGAAGAGAGTATAGGGGAGAAAGGGGGGAGAGAGAGAGAGGGAGGGAGGGAGGGAGGGAGGGAGGGAGGGAGGGAGGGAGGGAGGGAGGGAGGGATAAATGGATGGATTAGTACCTGGGTAGGTTGCTGGATAGCTGGGTGGATAAATGGTACATTAATAGGAAGATTCACAGATGATACATACATGCATGGATTTGTGGATGGATGGATGGATGGATGGATGGATGGATGGATGGATGGATAGACAGATATGTAGATGAAAGGTTACATGAACAACTAGGTACATGGCTGGCTGGATGTATGTATGTATGGTTACATGGACGGATGGGTGAAGAGAGGGATGAGGGGATGGACAGGCAGCTTCAAGGTACTGAGGGGCAGTGCCAGGCTGAGTGTTTGAAGCACAGATACTCTGAGATGGGCATCTGCTCCAGAGCCCCAGGCCAAAATCAGGCATGGATGAGGAGGATCCTACTGAGTGCTCCGATAGAGAGTCCTCATCACAACTGCCCATGTCCTTGGGAGGACCGTGCCTGTGGCCTCGGGAGGACCCAGCCCTTCATCCTCAAAGCCAATCACTCTGAGCCTCTCTTAGCAGATGACAAGCCCTGGTTGATTCTTTGCTCATTCACCCTGGCAACAGCTCCTGAATGCTTCAGGGCAGCGTACACACAGGCTCTTGGGATGCAGATGCAGACAGCTCATGTGTCCTTTATCCAGCTGACCACAGGTACCACAGCCAGGCCCTGCAAGCCCATCACTATCATCTCTGCAGTAAGGCAGGGGTGCTGTTGTCACTCTAGTTTCCAGAGACGGAAGGAGACTTGTCATAGTCACACAGCTGTGCATGGGAAAAAGAGGACAGCGATGCTCCTGTGGTGCTGTTGGTAGACCATGTCTATGTGCAGCCTGAATGAGACATGGCCAGGCACTTCCAGATCAGCCGAGACAACCTCAAGGAAGCCTTTACTCTGAAACACCACTTCAGGAAGATGTGCCCATGGTGAATGTGAGCCTGGCGCCCCTGAGATGTCAGAAATGGAGGCTTTCTGAGCTCTTGGTGGTCCAGGTACTGGGGGGATGCTGTCCCCAACTCCCTTACTCCCAGACAATGCCGCCAGTTTGAGGGCTAAGCTGGGAAGTGCTACCTGAACCCAGCTGTGAACCATGAAGAACCCAGAAGCCACTCAGGGGTCTTGCATAGAGGACAGCTCATATCAGGTTTTCATTTGTTTCTTTGTTTCATTCCTGTGACTGAAAGATTCCCTGGGGGCTGGGGAGATGGCTCAGTGGTTCAGAGCCCTGGGCTCGGATCTCAGCACCCACATGGTGGCTCACAACCATCCATAAGTCCAGTTCTAAGGAATTTAATGTCCTTTTCGGATCCCCAGGCACGCACATGGTACACAGATATACCTTCAGGCAAAACATCCATACATGTAAAATACATAAATATAAAAAGAAAAAAAATGTAAAGAAAGACAAGGAAAGGCTACCCACTTGGGTCCTGCTGCCAGGACGGCTGTTCCTTTAAAACAAAAGGAAGTGTGGTTCTGGCAGAGCTCACTGGAGCAGTAAGAAATAAATCTTACTAATTGTTGTGGAGACAGAAAGCAAAACAAACGGACTTAAGTACAATGTTACGATGTAAGTAGAAAACGTCAGACTGGGAGGGGCTTTCCCCGGGCATCAGGCTCTGACTAGAGGACCGTCCATGCTGGTGACTGCGTTTCACCTTCTGGCCTTCTTTCCAAGATACTTTGTTTCCCATGGGGGGTGAGGGGAGAGTTTCTGACTAGAACAAATGGCGAATAAGATGGTGGTAGGGATACCTAAGGACCTGATGCAGGGGGCCCCCTCGCCATCAGGCAGCAAACTGAGGGGCATCCTCATCCCTGAGGCAGGAAGTTCCAACATCTGAGGTCACCTGAGGGTCTCATGTAGGTAGGTGTCCAGCAAGTCCGAGCTTTTGAGAACTGGCCCTGTCAGAGCTAACCTCCATCTTGTACTCCATCCGGTTCTCAACCCTCTATCCTTTCTGGACATGTGAAAGAGGTCGGAAGAACCTAGGTAGTCCTAATCAGGATGGCTGAATGACTTGGGCAGGGAAAAAAAAGTCCATTTCCCAGGTGGAGAAACGGAGGCGTGGAGAGCTGGGGACAGCCGCATCCCAGCTGCCCACTGGCTAGGAAGCAATTTGAGTGTCTAGGCGTCGCAAAACTAAGCCAAGACTTTGAAGTTTGTCAGGTTTCCAGCACCTTCCACGTCGATGGTATGTCCTGCTTCCCCTTCTACACAGGTTTAAGTCCAAGAAACGGGACATTGGTCCTACCCCCTGGCCCTGCTTAGCTCTAGTGAAAGCCCAGGTGGACAGGGACAGGATACAAGCCCAGGCAATAACGTGATAAGCAATCTGAGCTGTTGCCTGAGATTTGCTAGGGAGGCCAGCTGGGACAGTGCCTTCTATCTCAAGACACACTGAGTCTCTTCCTGTCAGCAAAGCTCTAAAGAGCTTGAGCTCGAGGCAGGACCACTAAGATGCAGGAATGATGCATGCGAGCCTTTAGCTGGCATTAGGGACTCCAAGCAACCGTAAGGGGAGACAGGAAGAGCCCTGATTTCAGGGGGAAAGGGTTCTTTAGCAGCAAGAATGGCTAAGGCACACACAGGGAATCCTGCTGGTGTGACCACAGCAACTGGTGCACCATGGAGCCCCTCAACAAGCCAAAGGTGTGTACAGGGATCAGCACTAGCTTCAGAGCTAAGCTACCTGGTGGTAGGGAAGCCGTAAGCAGGTCTTCCTGCCAGCTCCGCTCCCGTACCAGCTTTCTAGGTACAGAGAGAGAGAGGTGTGAGCCACTGCTGTAAAGTACAACAGAAGTTTCCTAGATCTAGGGATTTAGGAGATGTGGCTGACTTTGGGAACTCAGGGAGAAGAGAACTAATGAAGTTGGCAGACAGTGTTTGTGCAAAGGCCCTGGGGCAGGGAGTATAGCACTGGCGGTGGGGGACAGGGGATGATGGGAAGATCAGGCAGGGAGTGTTAAATGCTAACACTCCTAGATCTAAAACTGCCTTGGAGATAAGCCTTTGGGCGTATCTGTGTGGGCTTATGTAGAGTAGGATCACTGGGGAGAAAAGACACTAAGTATGGGCAGCATCATCCCCGGGGCTGGGATCCTGATGGTATAAAAAGGAGAAAGTGAGTGTGTCCAGCATCCATCGCTCTCTGCTTCTTCGCTGGGGATGTCACGGGATGAGCCAAAGTAACACTTCTTCATATGTATGTGTATGTGTAGTGTCCCATGTCACTACCAGCTGCACCCTGCCTCCCATACACTCCATCAAGGACCCATCCTGACCACAGGACAGAACGGGGTTGAGGGAGGGTCATGCAATTTGGGAGAGTGCTTGCCCAGCATGTGTTTGTGCGTGGAAGGTCCTGACACCATACAAACCAGGTGTGGTAGAAGAAGCCCTTAATCTGCTGGGATCAGGAGTTTAGGGTCATCTTTGACTATGTAGCTAGCTAGCTCCAGGGGGGCTGGAGAGATGTCTCAGTGGTTAAGAGCACCAACTGCTCTTCTAGAGGTCCTGAGTTCAATTCCCAGCAACCACATGGTGACTCACAACCTTCTATAATGGGATCCAATACCCTCTTCTGGTAGATAGATACAGTGTACTCAGATACATAAAATAGATAGCTTCAGGCCAACCTGGAGTACATGAGACACTGTGTCAAATACATACAAGGAAAACAACACAAAACAAAACACACACACACAGACACACACACACACACACACACACACACACACACGAACTCAGAACATTCCCACCCTGTGCTGGCTGAGTGTCACCCCTTGTCCAGGTGACAGGCTATCACTGCTCAGAAGAGTGGTCTCAAGGAACCGGTAGCAGTCATTTGCTAGGAAAGCATCCCCTGCAGAAGTCAGCACCGGTGTGAGAGGGGATGCTGCGCCCCCTGCACCGACCCGACCCGCTGGCAGAACCTGCCTGGAGAGCTCGCTCCCATCCTGCCTCAGAGTGGGAAGTGAATGGCTGACAGACATGGACAGCGGTGAGGTGTGGGAGGTGAATGTCTGAGCTTAGACCTGGGCTTCTCGGAGAAAGACCTCCATGTGGCTGTGTGTGAGCGAGACCCCAGGTCGTCGAGGAGCAGAGACACGACAGCCACGCACGTATACCACAGCATCCTGAGAGGTCAGGGACAAGACATCGGTTCTGACAGGACAAACCTGGGCCAGGTCTCAGAGCCGCGGGCTTCTCAGGGAGGTAAATCAGTGGCTGAGAGCATTGGGTTCTGCTTAGCACTTCTGTTTTACTATCGGGGTCCAGAGAGGGAAAGCAATCTGCTCACGGAAGCACAGCTTGAAAGCCATGAAATCAAGAGAACAGACACCAGGTCCTTACCTGCTCCTCCCCTCAAAATTCTACAGGGGAGGGTGTGTTGTTTTGAGTGAAAGTCACCTTTGCAGGCTCATAGGTTTGAATACTTGGTTCCTAGCTGGTGGAACTGTTTGGGAATGATTAATAAGCGGGGCTTTTTAGAGGAGGCGTGTGACTGGGGGTAATCTTTGGGGTTTTAAAACACTCAGGCCATTCCCAGGGTGCTGCTTCTACTTCCTATTCATGGATCCAGATGAGAGCTATCAGCTGCTGCCCTGTCACCGTACCTGCCAGACTGCCAGACTGGCGCCATGCTCCTGGCCGTGATGGTGATGCCTCTCTTCCTTTCTTCTCTAAGCTGCTGTAATCACGGTGATTTATCACAGCAATTGAGAAGCCACTCAGATAGGAAAGTCATAGTCCATGTGCCCGAGGCTGAGATAGCAGAACTGTCCTCAAGAATGAGCACAGAACCCAAGGGGAAAACTGGCTGTACACGGAGGCGGGCCAGAGTTCCAGATGCCATCGGAGCTGGGCACATTCTGGATGAACACCAGAGCAGACACTGCTGGGTGGGAGTCCTGCCCCGCCCCCCCCCATGGGGAGAGGGGATTCGCACAGGCCTCCATGCAGTGTGTTCTCATGAAAGCCAGGCTGGCTGGGACACACCAGCAATCTCGCACAGCTTATCCACTGCTGGCTCTCTTCCGGTCCCCAGCCAGCGCCTGCCCCAAGGGAGGGTCTGCGTGTGTGGGAACACAAGACAGAGAGCTGGATTGTTTGGGGGTCATGGCGAGTGAAGAAGAACATAGCCAGCTATCAGGGCTTCCTGAAAAGTGGGAGAACTAGCTGCTATGGAGGATCTAGGGGTTGCCCTGATGGTTTGTTGTTCTTTCCAACACCCCGAAGTTTGAACTCTGGGAATTTGGCACAGCATGTGGTGACCACAGAAGATTGTTGCTCACCTCTACTGCAGCAACTCAGCCACCAGACAGGACCCCCACTCTCTAAAGAGACTTCTCACCCAAGCAAGACACACAGAGCGGGAAGACCACAGATATGCATACAGTGAAACCCCAAAATCCCTAAGCCAAAACCTAGAGTGGCAACACAAGAGCAGCGTGGGTTCATCCCTACAATGTCCCCCACCCTGGTGGGCTGAAGTGTTTTAATGATTTATTACTATTAGTATGTTTAATTCTGTGTGTCTATGTGTCTGTGCGCCTCGCCACGACGGTGTCCATGGAGATCAGAAGAAGGCATTAGACCTCCTGGAGCTGGAGTTGTAAGATGTTGTGAGCCACCTACTATACGTGAAATGTTATAAGGAGAATAATAGTGAATATAGTAAATAAAATAAAATTATACACACACACACACATATATATCCACACATCTGAGAAATAGCACAGTACAACACACTCCATTCTGAACTTATGTCTTTTCTTCCTTGATGGTTCACTAATAGAACCCTGGGAACCACTGTGCAGACGTTTGCATAAAACGTCCTCTTTCCTTGTTGACAGCTATCTAGTACTCCGTTGTATGGGTTCAGAGCATTCAATCACATCTAGGACTGAACATTTTGGTAATTTCCCGAGTTGAGCTGCATGAAGCATCCCCTCCACACTACTGGTGACAAGGAGAGGCACTGCTGTTTGTTCTTGGGCTCCTCTGCCAACTGGTCTGGCATAACAGCCATGTGCCCGCTGGTATGAGCCTTTTTTTTTTTTTTTTTTTTTGGAAAACCTTCCCACAGCCCAAACCCCCGAATGTCCCAGCACTAGAGGCTGCATCAGAAGTTTGCTTGCTGAGAGGATAGAGGGCCTGTGACAGACACTGCAAGGGGCTCCTGACTCTGAGGTGATTGGAGGGTGCTGGGTGTACTCCCCCCTCCAGGGCATCTTCCCCCAAAGTGCACTGGGTTGGGAGTGTTTCCTTCTCAGCAGTCCTTAACCACTTCCTGTTCTCTCATTAACCCTGCCCTCACCCTCTGTGGCTTCCTCTACTCCAGCCAAGGTGGGTTTGTGTGGTGGTGACTCAGGAGCCGGGTCCTGCCTGCTGAGTCAGCCCTGCATTTCCGGCCCTCCGCCTTCAAGAGCCCCTGCACTGAGACACAACACAGGCAGGCCTGGCTTCTGTCCCTTCCTGCACTTTCCCCTAGGACTTTTTGTGTTCTGCCCAAACCTGGCGCCTGCCAGCCCACACTGCCAGAGCTCAGAGAACAGGCCAGCCAGGGAGCAGCCAGCAGTGTCCAAAACAGAAAGAGGTCAGAGTGGCCCCAATGCTTCTTGCCACGGAACTGAGGTCACAGCGTCGAGGGGGACGTGGGTGTGAGTTCACCTCCTGGTTTTCCCACATGGCCCTGGCCGGGAAACCAGTACGCGACAGGAAATCAGCTGGAGCGCCCGCCAGAGAGTGGCTGCCTGGCCTTGGTTCAGGACTCTCATGAGTTCTGTGTTTTCCCCAAGTAAACAAGGTACAAAAGCCACCTTGAGAGCCCGGGCCTCTGCATACATCACAGCTTGAGGCTGTGAATGGAGATGGGACTTAGCTTGGAAGGTCTCTGAGAGCCCAATATGCCAGGTCCCTTGGAGGAGACACCTGGGATGGGAGGTAGCCTGCCCCTATGGTGGTGGGTTTGGGGGATGCCTATAAAAGAACATTTCCCAATTCCAGTGAGGACGAGTCAGTTAGCTGAGGAGGGATGGAGTCCCAGGCCATGAAACAAGACATGGTGGGTCTCCTGGGTTGTTTTCCATTGCTGAGATTAACACCATGACTGCTTTAGTTACTTGTCTATTGCTGTGAAAAGACACCGTGACCAGGGCAACTTACAAAAGAGAGTTTACTGGGGGCTTACAGTCTCAGAGGGTGAGTTCATGGCCATCATGGTGGGGAACACAGCAGCAGGCACGCATGGCTCTGGAGCAGTAGCTGAGTTCTTACACCCTTATCTGCAAGCCCGGGGCAGAGAGAGCACCCAGGGCCTAGTGTGGGCCTTTGAAACCTCAAGGCCCTCTCCTGGTGACACACCTCCTCCAATGAGGCCACACCTCCTAATCCTTCCCAAACAGTTCCACCAACTGGGGACCAAGCATTTAAATATGTGAGACTATGGGGACCGTTCTCATTCAAACCATCTCAATGACCAAGAGCAACATTGGGAGGAAAGGATTCAGCTCAGCTTACAGTTTATAGTCTACCATGGAGGGCAGTCGAGGCAGCAACTGAAGTAGAATCCATAGAGGAACAATGCTTGCTAGCTTCCTCTCAGTGCCACCTCAGTGGGCATGTCAATCATTAATCAAGAAAACGTCACACGGTTTTGCCTACATGCAGATTGGATGGACACATTTGTCTGTGTAAGTTTTGGTTCTCTCTTCTCAAGTGAACCTAGCTCGTGTTAAGAAAGCACAGCCATGCCAGTGGGAAACATGGCCAGTCCTACTACATTGTCCCCACTTGGCTCTCAGGCCATGGCACTCTGCGTAAGTTTTGGTTCTTGTTTTATTCGGACCTAATCATCATCTACAGAAGTGTCTGGGACAGGAGGACAGTTGCCAAGAGTCACAGAGTGGCCCCAGCCTCTCTGTCCCATGTCAGCTTCTTCCCCTGCCCTTCACCAAAATGCATTTGTCACCCCAACCACACATGCCAGGCCTCTGCAGGCAGAGTTCTGAACTACAGCCATTGTCTCCTTTGGGATACATTTTAAATGAAGCAAACTACTCCATATGTGGTGACTGTGGGCGTCACTGGCCTCTGGTGTTGAAATCCCGCTCCTTGGCTCTTTCCATGATGGTCTGATGTGGTGACATTGGGGGAAGGTAAAGTTGGGTACTTGCTCAGTTTAGTACTTCTTTCAAACAATTTTTGAGATCCGTGAGTCTGTGGCCGGTCGCTTAGAGCACAGTTTGGTCTGTGTCCTTCATCTGCTCTTTCCAAGGAGTGTCCTATATGCATTAAACCCCAGTGGATGTTCTAAGGTGTCTCTGTGGGTTGTAAGGGTGAGGCCCTGATGAGAGCTTCCCGTGCTGTGGAGACAAGAGTCAGCACACAGTAACAATAACTCGTGGTGTGTGTGTGTATGTGTGTGTGTGTGTGTGTGTGTGTGTGTGTGTGTGAGACTGGGTGTGGTGTGTTGGTGTGTGTTGTGTATGTGTGTGTGTGTGTGTGTGTGTGTGTGACTGACTGACTATGGTGTGTGTGTGTGTGTCTGTCTGTCTGCTGTCTGTCTGACTGACTGACTGTGGTATGTGTATGTGACTGACTGTGATGTGTTGCTGTGTGTGTATGTATGTGTGTGTATGACTGACTCACTATGGTGTGTGTGTCTGCCTGTCTATCTGTCTGTCTGACTGTAGTATGTGTATGTAATTGACTGTGGTGTGTTGGTGTGTGTGTGTATGTATGTGTGTGTGACTGACTGACTATGGTGTGTGTGTGTGTGTGTGTCTGTCTGTCTGTCTGTCTGTCTGACTGGCTCCCTTATTCTCTTTCTTCCCTTTTGGAAATGATCTCATTTAACCTGAAGCATATCAAGTCTGCTAATCTGGCTGGCCAGCGAGCCCTGGAGTCCTGTCTGAGCATCTCCGAGGACTAGGGTCACAAATGTGCACCCCAACACCCACAGTCACACACTCACAAACAGGCAGGCACATCCCACTCTCACACACCCACATTCACACTCAAACGGGTTCACACTTCTGCACTCAGCCCTACAAGTCAACATGCAGTCTGCATTGTGCACCGTCCCGGTGTGAGACGTTGGTTTCCTCCACTCTGCAGAGCAATTGTGTTTAACGACAGTTGTGTGTGTGTGTGTGTGTGCAAGTGTGTAAGTGCAAGTTGGAGCCTTGTTTACTCCCAGAGATTCTTAGCATTGCTCTTTGTCCTGCTGGAGTTCTCTGAGGTGAAATCTAGAAAGTAGAGAAACACAAAGCACTCAGGGACAACAGATCCTCTCTGGCCGCAGCAGAGAAGCTGTGGTCAGGCAAATTCAGAGGATTCCGAGAGCTGCAGGTCATGCTCTTCCATGTCCGAGAGAGGCTCACAGCACCCAACAAGCTGAGATGGCTCCCCACACATGAGGCATGGAGTCAGTAAAGTTCTGTTTCACATGAAGCTCCCAGGAGGTCCAGTGAGGAAGTCACTCTTGCTTTGGTCACAACAACTGCCACGCCCACCTGTTTCCACAGCTCAGACCTCCCCACAGTTCTGCGGAGGAAAGCATCGCCCCTTTCTAATGAGCTAGATGACAGCTGGCCTGTCAGGTTGTCTCCTGTGCAAACTGCAATGTGGCGATGCAGGCCAACGTGTGGACAGGCTGGACCAGCGGCTTGGCGCCCTTCTTAAGAGAGACAAGAGGAGGAGCCAACATGTGACATACACCCTGATTCAAAAGCCACCTGACTGACCCCTTCCCAGAGTCTCATATCAGATGTCCTGCATACCAGATATTTACATTGGGATTCATAACAGTAGCAATATGGCAGTTATGAAGTAGCAATGAAAATGATTTTATGTTTGGAGGTCACCACAACATGAGCAACTATATTAAAGGATGGCAGCATCAAGAAGGCTGAGAACCACTGCTCTAGGGAATTAGTAAGGCACGTACGTGGGTGTAGCCGTGAGGGTATTTTCACAGGGCATCACCTGAATGTGGGTATTTGCTGTTACAGAGGCTGGGAGCAAGACTGAATTAAAGGCAAAAGAGTGCCTGCCTGCCTGCTTGCCTGCCTGCCTGTCTGTCTGTCTGTCTGTCTGTCTGTCTATCTCCCTACCTCTCTCATCTGACACTTCTGACCATCAACGAGGACCTGACAGTCCAGTAAAAGAACAGCAGACAAGGTGTAGGCAGCATCCAGACCTGGAGAGGGGCCCCGTGGCGTATGACTGAGAATGGCTCCCACCGGCTCATATATTTGAATACTTGATCCCCAGTTGGCGGCACTCTTTGGGAAGGATTCCCAAGTATGGCCTTGTTAGAAGAGATGTGTCGCTGGAGATGGGCTTGGAGCCTCTAGGAGCCCACACCACTCCCAGTGAACTGTGTTCTCTTCCTGCCTATCGATCGCATGTAAGCTCTCAGCTGCTCCAGCGCCATGCCTGCCGGCCTGCTACCAAGCTCTCCACGATCCTAGTCACGGACACACACTCTGAAGCTGCAAGCCCCCCAATAAATCCATTCTTCTACAAGTTCCTTTGGTCACAGCAATAGAAAAGTAACTCAGACAGAAGGCCCTAAGGAGTGTGTCTGCACTGATGGGAGCTTTCTTACCCAACAGTCAAATCCCACAGATCTTCTTCCAGAAGCAAAAAGAAATACACGTGGTAGAAAATACAGGCTGGGTGATGGTGACACACGCCTTTAATCCCAGCACTAAGGAGGCACAGGCTGGAGGATTTCTGAGTTCGAGGCTAGCATGGTCTACATAGCAAGCTTCAGGACAGCCAGGGCTACACAGAGAAACCCTGTCTCACTGGTGGGTGGAGAGGGAGGGGAGAGGGGGAACGAAAAGAGAGAGAATATGCCCCTGTGCTCGGGCCAATAACACTATGTTGCTTGCTTTGTACATCCAAGGTCCTGGGTTCGATCCCCAGCCCTGCAAAAGAAAGAAGAACAGAAAGGAATAGAGGTAACTGAATGAAATCACCCGACACACATGAGCTGAGGACTCCAAATCATCCGACACACATGAGCTCAACATGTGAAATCATTCAACACACATGAGCTGAGGACGTGAAATCATCCAGCACATAGGAGCTCAGGATGCACCCACCACCTTGTTCTCCAGAACCCACTTTCTTCATTCAAGGGAAGGGCTGGAACTTGGAAGTCCGCTGTCTCCTGAATCAGGCTTTCCTTCACCCAGGTCCCACCTGCCCACAGCTGCCTATGATTTGAGCCCCAGGGCATCTAATGCCCTCCTCTGGCTTCTTGTGCACTGTACAGATATGCATATACATACACATATACACACACTTGAAAATAAAAATATGAATAAAAAAATGACAAAAAAACCCAGTTGCTGGAGTTTTTGTTGAGGAAGGACTTGGTAGCAATTTAATTAACATAATTCTTTAAACACCATGCTATCAGACATGTGAGAGTCCTAAGGGGCCAAGAGCCCAGGACAAGATATTTGCCTGATGACCAGAACGGACATTAGCAAACCATCTGCTGGTGGGAGACCCACTCTAGACAGCTCATGTAACCAAGTAGAAAAACTCGGGGTAGTGATTTCAGGCTTCAGTCTTGGCCACTGGGAAAGTGCCACACGGGCTGGGGAGATAAGACCAAAGTTTGGATGCCAGAACCCAGTAAAGGCAGGGTGAGCATGGCTTCCCTCCTGTAATTCAAGTGTGTAGGAGGCAGAGATGGGATCTATAAAACAGGCTGGCTAGCTTGACTATCCAAGTCAGAAAGCCAGGCTCAGAGAGAGACCCTGCATCAGGAAAGAGCGCTGTGATGGAGGAAGACACTCTGTGTTACCTTGGGGCCCCATGGGACTCCTCCAGTGCACATACACAGACAGGGACACACAGAGATGGGCAAGCTTATGCGTGTGAACAGGCACATCTCTCTCACACACACATGTGGTAGGGGCAGGGAGGGAGAGGGGACGTGCCACATGTTGGGTTTCAGAGTGGTGGCTCTCAAGCAAATTCTGCAGCCATTGGTTGACAACGTCACAGTGTAAAACCTGAGCTGTCGCTTTTTTCGCCAAACACAGAGGTGAGCTGTGAGGTGAAGGAATTCTTTCCTCCATATTTTGTTTGTTTCAGAACATTACCCAAACTCCAGTTCTTAAGCAGTGAGCCATCTCCCCCGCCGATGCGGCCACTGTCCCCTTGTTCCATAAGATGAGGTCTCTCCCTGACTGGGACCCTGCTGTCAGCCTAGGCTGTCTGGCCTTGAAGTCCCAGGAAAGTTCCATCTTCACAGTGCTGGGAGAGCATACACTACCATACCCAGCTTTTTATATGGGCTCTGTGATCAAACTCAGGTCTCTCTGGTCTCCAGCCGAGCACTTAACTGCCTGAGCTGTCTCCTCAGTCCTTGATAATCTTGAAAATTATTAAAGGGACCCTGCCTGGGACCACAGTGTTTGAGAACCACCGCTCTGAGCACTTCCTGTAATTTTCCCCAAACTAAAAGCCATCTGGGACCAGCTCTGCAGAGCGGGAGGAGTTTAGATGCCAGATCACACGGCCTTTGTCCTCCAGGGAGGAAGTCTATGAAGGTCGCCGGGAGAGCCATTCCATACTGCAAATCCTTGCAGAGAATTTTAGAGCTGTAAGAAGGGGCTGGACAGAATGGGCCTATTACACAGATGGGGAATATAAAGGCAAAATGTTGCGACATTTCCGCATAGCAGATTCCCCCATCCACAGAGCAAGGAGGAACCCAGTGTGTCCCTGGAGCCACTGGCTTTCCTCATGACGCATCCCTGGTGTGGCTTGGGCTACGGCCACAGTTGTTGTGGGAACAGCTTGTAGTATTCTGTCCTGGGTTGGTTCCCACCACCACTGAACACAAGAATTATCCAAGTGGGTGGAAAAAGAAAATTAGAGCAATTTTAAAAAACACAAAATTAGAGATAAACAGTGGCCAGGCCTCCTCCAGCCCACTTCCATCCCGGGTTTCCAGCCTGGCGCAGCCCGCTAAGGAAACTCAGGATGGCTGAACACAACTGCAGGGGCCTCTCCCTGCAGCCCCCACCACCTCGCTCTCCCCAGCCTCCCCGTTACCATCCACGCTCAATTTCCCACACACAGCATTGAAAAATGACTCCCCACATGAGCCCACAAGGGGCTTTTTATCTTAGCTGTCAGCCTGAAATACACGCATAACCCCAGGCAATTACGGAAGCATGCGGGTCTCCTGAACCCCTCTCTGCTGGGTTTCCCTCCCAAATAAAATGAAATGAAACTTAGTTCTTTGGGAATTAATATAAACAAAGACCGTGGAGCCATCGAGGGAGTGTGCGTGGGTAGGGGACGGAGAGCAGGGGACCATTAAGGACCCAAGTCGCCAAAGGGACACAAAGAAGCAGCACATGAGGGGGCTGCTGGGGGAGGGGGGCTCGCCATGCGTAAGGTTAATTCTTTTAATTGCGGCCCAGAAAAATGTTGTTTTAGCTCCCCCCAGTCTAAGCTGTCAATCTTCCTCCTGAATATTTCAGATTCAAATGTCTGCCCCCCCCCCCTTTTCCAGTGAGGTGGTCAGAGGGGGTTGTGGGAAGGATTTTTTGAAGTATTCATTGAGTCAACAGTCCCGCCAGCAGTGGGACAGTAAAGTTTCACAGCCTGGCTTTGATCTGCATTTCAGAAAAATGAACCCATAAACGCGGAATGTTTTATGAACCCCAAATAAGAAACTCTTTGTCTTTTATCTCGCTTGTCTACAGAGGGGGAAAATCAGAGGGCTAACTCAACATCCAGCTCGTTAGGTTTTATTTGGGGCTGGGTAAAAAGAGAGTACAAAAATATTTACTGAGTTTTGTTTCAACTTGAAATAAACCCAGTGTTTTACATATATATTATATATATATACATATATATATGTATGTGTGTGTGTGTGTGTGTGTATAATATATTGTATGGATAAATATATATATATATATATATATATATGTGTGTGTGTGTGTACATATGTATATATGTATGTGCATGTGTGTATATGAGTATGTATGTGTTGTATGTATCTATATGTATGAATAAATGTTTGCATGTATGAAAATGTATGTATATGTATATGTATGTGTGCTTATTTATGTGTATGTATGTGTAAATGTGTATTATGTATATATGCATAAATATATGTATGTGTATATATGAATATGTATTTGTATGTATATATGTATGTATGTATGTATGTATGTGTGCGCCTGTGTGTGTGTGTATATATTAAATGGGTTTCAGTAGACAGAGCCATCCAGTCAACTGTGTAGCGATGCAAGCATTTTCTAGCTGTAATTAGAAAGTTTCCTCAGAGTCCACTGTGACCTCAGAGAGAGCTAGCTGCCTTCTGCCTGCCTTGTGCCCTCAGCTCCCACTTGCCCCTGCCTTGGTGCTAGGGTGAGTTTCTTCTTGGAGGTTCATCTGCCTCAGTGTTTGCTGGTTAAGAAGGTGAAGAAATGGCACATCTCAAGCTGAGAGGGTGAAAAACTGGCGCACATTGCAGCTAGAACTCCCAGGCATTCAAGGGCACTCCTGCAAAAGAGTGTTAGTGGAGCGAGAGGCTTCCAAGCTGGGTGGCTGTCTTGTTGACAGCCACCCTGTCCTGCCTTCCTTTCTGTTTTTTCTTCCTTCCTTCCTTCCTTCCTTCCTTCCTTCCTTCCTTCCTTCCTTCCTTCCTTCCTTCTTTCCTTCCTTCTTTCCTTCCTCCCTCCCTCCCTCCCTCCCTCCCTCCCTCCCTCCCTCTCTCTCCTTCTCTCTCTCTCTCTCTCTCTCTCTCTCTCTCTCTCTCTCTCTCTCTCTTTCTTTCTTTCAAGACAGAGATCCTCTGTAGCCCTGGCTGTCCTGGAGCTCGTAGACCAGGTTGGACTTGAACTCACAAACATCTGGCTGCCTCTGCTTCCTGAGCGCTGGGATTAAAGGGTGTACACCATCACTGCCCAGTTAGTTGTCCTTTCTCTACACCACTGACCAAGTGTGCAAGTCCTATAAAGAGCCTCTCATCCACCACCTAAGCAACTTTCAGTAAACTACTGGGACATACACACACATACACACACACACACACAGAGAGAGAGAGAGAGAGAGAGAGAGAGAGAGAGAGAGAGAGAGAGAGAGAGAGAGAAAGTAGAGGGGGAAATGGAGTCACTAAAATCCAAACACATTCTATACATGCCTGAAAATGCCACACCCATGATTGTGAATAGTTTATATTTACACAAATAGATGTATACAAATAAACCTCTACTGCCCTCAAAGAAGGGGCCAGCCCTGCCCGTGCCAGCCCCTCCATGTTACCCAAGCTGGTAGGAAGCCCATTTCCAGCTAGGCTCAGGGCTCGGTTTTACAGTGCTGGAGAGGCCATTCCTGTCACTGTGCCTCAGTTTCCCCACACTAGGAAGCAGTCTCAAGAGTCTTCCTGGTATGTGGTGTTGTTAGGACATCTCGGGGAACCAGGTGGCAGAGTCTAGCTCACACAGGATGAGAAGGAGCGGCTGCTGAGAGTTCTGACCCTGCTGGGCTCTCAGTATAGCTAGGATCATCTCAGCCCCTCCAGCCTCCACAGGCAGGAAGATGGTCCCCAAGCTGCTCTATTCAGCCCAGATGACATGGTTAAGATCTGGGGACCTCCAGAATTCTAGGGACAGACACACTGAGGCTCTCTGCTGCTTTCCCACAGCGTGCAGCACCAAGGGGTCACATCAGTCATAATAGGTGGACAGGGGTCACATCAGCCATAGTAGGTGGACAAGGGATGGCAAATAAGCTTTTTTTTTCAATGAGGAAACTGAGGCTGGGAGAGACCCAGTGTCCTGTCTTGGCAGTCTGGAGCTCAGAACATTGGCTGTACTGTTCTTTGTCCCCACAGTGTATGGGGGCTGCTTAGGACGAGGGGAAGTGTCCACTGTCACTTGGGTAGCATGTTTGACCATTTTTTCTGTTTGACCAAATGGTGATCTCATTTAAAAGCATTTTTGTGGGTGACCTGATTTCCTTCCTCATCTTATAGTGACGTCAGAAACTGAGATGGGGAGTCCCCATACATTGCTTGACTTTTAAAATAATCAAAAGGAACAGCCAGTTTCCCTAGCCTTATGGCAGACACCACTTGGACCTCAAAAATGGCCGCACACTCAGGCAGGGGAATGACACCTCTGGAGCTCACTGGCCAGCCAGTCTAGCCAAATCCATGAGCTTCAGGTTCAGTGAGAGACCCTGTCTCAAAAGGTGAGGTTAAAAAGAGCCCGGGAAGGCACCTTGAACTTTCATGCATACTCAAACCCACCCCCACACGTGCAGACCCCTTAGGGGGTCAGGAAGGAGTCTCAGCTTTCCACCTGAGATGCCTAGTGTGGTCGCAGACAGCTACTCACGGCTTTGGGGAATGAAAGATGTTGGGGAGCCTGAGGGAACTAACAACCTGGTGACCCTCAGTGGTACAGGTCACATACCATTCAATCAACTGACAGGCGAGCGTGGCAAAAAGGAAATGTATCTTATGGTGAGGCAGGAGGATTGCCGTGAGTTCCGGGGAAGCCTGGGTTTCAGGGCAAGAGTGTTTCCAAGCAGTCACATCTGTATGGAGCATGAAGCAGACACTTTCCTTCTTCTCCCTTCCCCGAAAGAAAACACAGCACCGTGTCCGGTGCCTCCCAGTGACCTGTAACTCTAGCCCCAGAGGATTTTGATACTTGCAGGCATGTATGTGTGTGTGTACACACCCACACAATATGCAGAAAGAGGACTGCCATTTCAGTATTGTCTTTATTCGCTTAAGTTTAAATATCCTGAGGTGGCTGCCATCTTGGACCACACAACTGGAGGAGCGAATGACAGACCATGAAGAGCCTCTTGTGTTCTGCGGAGAAGGGGTCTCGGGGACCTTCTGGGTACCCAGAGTTACCGGTCAGTAAGAGACCTTCCATTCACAAGGACACACTCCTGGCACAGCCTGTCCAGGAAGCTGAGGGAATGAAAGAGGCTGCTTCATTAGAGTTCAGACCTCAAAAGCACCTAGCAGACCAGAGGCCACTCCTGGCACTGACACATCCCCCTTTCAAATGGGGACTTGTCCTAGATCCATTAAAATAGACTGTGCAGAGGTGGTTTTCCAGAACTGTCAGACTCACAGCTGGAAGGGTTAGCCCTTCACCTCCCTGTATCTTAAAACCACCCACGTGTTCCAGCACCCAAGCAGGAGGAGGAGAGCCCAGGCACCCTGGATGGCCACTCCAGTTGAGCACGGCGTTAGTTCTTTTGGGTAGCTCTGCCCACAAGCGCCTGAGAGAACAGCTTGAAGGAGAAAGGATCGCTCTGGATCGCAAAACCTCTGAGACACCTGAGCTGATCTACATCTGTTCACGGATGATATGTGTGGCTGCACACAAGACTGTGCATAAGACACCTGTGGTAAATACATATGCATGAACATATTGGTGTGTCCAAACCTATGACTGCACGTATGTACACTTGTGAATGCCTGAGGAACCTGGGCATAGCTGGTATGGCACATACTGTAACCAAGAGACAGGAAGTATAGTGTCCCTCCAAAAATAGGACCTCATTCCTCCTCCAGTGACTGCCCAGAGGTGACCAGGGGTCATCCAGGCTCCCAGCTGCCCCATCTTTTCTGCTTCCCAGGTGGGGATGTGGTGACCCTCATCTGGCTCACAGCCTCTGGAGTGAGACAGGAAGGAAGAGGAAATGAGTTCCTTCGCACTTAAAGCACACTCCAGACCAGCCACACAGCATCCTATCTAGAGGCCAGACTTCCTCCCCATTATCGCACCTCCCAGCTCAGAGAGAATGCTGGGAAATGTAGTTCTCTGCTGGGACTGGCGCTTCTGCTGATCAGAGTTACAAAGGGAAGCTAGAGGCCAGCTTGCCTACTGTGCCACCTGCAGAGCCAAATAAAATGACGGCTTAGGAGGTCATGCCAAATAAATAAATAAATAAATAAAATTGGGGAGTCACTCTTCCAGGTCTTCCAGTCTGACTCCTTTAAGAACTCACCCATAAGGGAAGAGGGCAGGCCTGAGTGTCCTAGAAGAGATCTAAAACCCCACTAACTCCTCATTACCCATGATTAGGCAAGGTCTTCCCCTGCCTCAGGTCCTTTGGCAATAAACAGGGGCATGGGACCCTGATCTGTGGACCCCTCTAGGTTTAGCATGAGGTCAGGAACATGCTTCCAGAGAGGGGGGAGCACCCACCCAGAGGAGGAGGCAGAGGGGGAGCATCCACCCAGAGGAGGAGGGAGAGGACCCACCCGGAGGAGGAGGAGGAGGAGGAGTCTCCAGAGTCTCCTTTGCTCACGTGTCCTCCGTCCCCACAGCTCTCCACTCTTCCTTTTAGCACAGGCGAGAGTCAGATGTGCTAGTCCTTAAGACTCTCACCATCTTCTGAGTCCTCCGCCTCTAAAGCCACTAAACTCCCTGAATTTGGAGGAAGAAGCCAGAATGTCACCAGAATGCTGTTTCTGCTGGGTGTGCTCTGTGGGTGAGAGGAGGGAGCCGCCTGTCCTTACACATGATATCCCAGCCGGTCCCCATCACCCCAGGAGACATGTGACTGTTCAAGGGGCTTTCTTCTAGCCTGAGTCCCAGGGGCTGCATGAAAGAGCAGCTCTGGGCTGAGGCCACGCACCCCTCTGATTCACCCCTCCTATCTCCAACTTTGTCCAGCAAGGCCAAGGGCCCTCAAAGGCCGCACAGTCCTCAAGGGGCACCAGCTTTGCTTTAGTACCAAGGCACCTCACCCCAAAGCCGAGCTCTTGACTTGCTGTGCTTGAAGTGTTCAACTTCTGGCTAATTAGCAGGGGGCCGGGGGGGGGGGGGAGGGGGGGAGAACAAGCAACTTAATGGATTCAAGCCGTGTTTACGCTGACCTGACAAGCCGTTTGGCAGTGTGGAAGTGCGACACAGCGAACATCTGAGTTTGGCCCAGTGGAATTCCATCTGGGACAGGCCGAGGTCGGGTTGCGTTTTTATTGAGCTATTGTGTAGCGTAGCAAGAGAACTAATTTCCGACTACCTCATACTGACTTCCAAACCCGGCTGACAACGGATTTATCATAATTACCGTCGTGATTACACGTGCTGTGTGTGTAAATTGTGTTTATAAAGTTTCCAGCTCACAATTAAAACATGCTGTCGGGTTCTCCCGCCTCCCCCCCCCCCAATCTTTCCTTTCTTCTCCCTCATATTAATACCTGCCAACCGTTCCCTTCGGACGAAACAGAGTCGCAGCAAAGGCACACACGAACTCCAGGAACTTCCCGCCCCCTGGCCCGAGCAGGTCTGTCTGCAGTTTAGGGAAGACTCCTCCCCTTCGCAGACACAAACCCTAAGTTGTTTGCAAGTGCCAGTCAATGCTGTTAAGTGATTTAAAAATCAGGGTACACCAAGACTGCGTCTTTAAACTGTGTCACACAGCCCCCTCCCCCAAAATGTGCATGCTCACATAGGTTCAGCTACGAATGAACTCACTGTATTAGCCAACATTTGGGGAAAATGTCACTGCTATGAGGCTGAGCTAAAGGCGGCACGGTCCCTAGTCCGCCAAGGCTTGCCTTTCTTTCTTCTGTGGATTGTGGAATTCCTGGTTTTCAGTCAACAAATAATTTAGTAAATGACACAAAATAGCTAATAAAAACAAGACCCCGGAAGAGGAAGCTGAACCTCGGGGTCAGGGCAAGTTGATGAGCTGGCTGCTCTGACGGAGAGCAGCTAGCTCATTGGCTACCCAGTGGCCAATGATGCCCCCCACACACGGAGCAGCAAGGTCTCGACCAATCAGAAGCTCTCTACTTGTTCGCAACTAACACCCTGCCCCAGAAGGAGGGGTCTGTAGGGGGCGCAGTGTTTCCCAGCCTACCAACTGCACAAGGCCTAACGCCTGATGGATAGTGTTTGCTAACTACAGGTCCAATGGTTTAAACCTTCATTTTCAGACTCTCAACAGTTTGGAAGCCAAAGCTGGAAGAAAGCTGAGCCCTCCGGCAGAGAAAAGATGCAGGATCGGCCAGAGGGAGTGCAGAGGTCCCAGATGGTTGAAACCTGTAGTTGGTTCTGGTGCATTCCAGCCCACCCCATTCAGTCTCCTCCCGCCCCGGATCACGTGTGGGAGGCCGAGTGCTAGACTTATTTGCAGATCAGTTGCCTGGTGGCCTGATTCAAACCCCGTCTCCTCCACTTCCTAGCTGTGTGACTCTGGGCCAGTCACTTAGCCTCTCTGTTGGGGAGGGAGGCAGCAATACAGCTTTGAAGAGATGCTATAGGGACAGAGTGGGCAGTCCGCAGAGAGCCCTTGTCACTGCTGGTTGAATGCTCGGGAGGCAGTCATCTCCTCTTCCCAGTGTCTTGCTCAAGACCAAGGTTGAGTGGCCATTGTGAATCCCACCAAGCCCTCCAGGTTTCCACAGTGACTGTTAGCAGGTACTTCAAACTCTGTATGCCTCAGTTTCTTTACTCATTCAGTGGGCATGAGAGCAGAACCTCGCTCATGGGGCCGCTGTTAAAACTCACAGGGTGCCCCATCAATGCCACCACCAGAATGGTGTCCTTGAGAGGGCTGGGGAGGAAGATCAGGAGGTGAAGGGTGTTTGCTGTGCAGGCATGAAGACCCCAGTTCCATCCTCAGAACCTACAAAAAAGCTGGAAGTCAACACTGAGAAGTCAGGGACAGGAGAGTCCCTGAGGCTCACTGGCCTGTGTACAGCACTTGAAGAATGACAGCCAAGGGTGGCCTCTGCCACCACCTCTACCACCACATACATACGAGTGCATGTGCACACACACACACAGGTAACTGTATATACATAAACACAAACACAGGCATCTTCACACACATAAACACACACAGAGGCACATGCACATACATGAACACACACAGGCAACTACACACATGAACATATACATATGTACACATGTGAACACACACTTGCACACACCATGAACACACACCTGTATGCAAATACACACATCTGTACACACATGAATATACACACCTATACACACATGCACACGTGTCCACACATGAACACACACACACCTGTAGACACATATACACTCACCTGTTACACACATATACACATACCTGTACACACATGAGCATAACACTCAAAGATGATGTCCTCTGTACCTCAGCAGCCACCAGAGACTCTTGGCGCGTCTTCAGGTTTGGCCTTCTCCAAATGCTGCTCCTTTAGAATCCTTCGAGGTTAGGGGCTGTCCCCAACACCTAGCCCAAGCCACAGGGACCAATGACAGGGCTGTGTCCCCAAGGCCTGTAGTTCTTCCCCTGGGCCTGGACTGTGCTTTGACGATGGGACTTGCCATCCATCACTCCTGTCATCAGACAGCAAGGCCCCGGAAGTACAGTGTGTGGCCTAGGAGCTCCCGGAAGCGGGACTGGAACTGTCTTGAGAAGCCTCTGTGCTCACAGGATGGCCAGTCCCCACGGCTGGGGACTCTCAGCTCCAGGCGCGTCTGACCTTTCCTCCCCTGTCTGGGCTGAGTCTGAGAACCAAGCAGACAGTATGACCCCTGAGACCTCCGCCCAGAGTGTCTGCCTGCCTTGCTTCCTCTAGCAAGACAAGAACTCAGCACAAGGTTTGTGTGGGTAGGGGTGCCTATGACCCTTCCCAGAACCCAGGGTCCATTCTGTGGGCATTCAGTAGCGTTCAGGAAGCTAAGGATGGTGGAGACCTTGCCTTGGTCCCCCAGTCCCAAACATCAAAGAAGAAGTGCTCACATGTGATAATGGCTCCCTGGGTCCTCCATGGACAGGGCCATTTTCAGCTCAAACAAGAGGCCAAAAGAGTCACCACTCACCACTGCAAAGCCCCAGCCTGTGGGAGCAGAGCTGGAGGCTCCGTTCCCCCACTTCTGAGCCCTGGAGGCCAGTTTGGCCCATCTCTGTGAGTTTGAGGTCAACCCAATCTAGATGGTTCCCGACCAGCCATGGCTACATAGTGAGACCCTATCTCAAAAAGGAGGGGAGGGAACAATTCCCAGATACAGCATGGGCTTAATGGTGCTCCGTTTCCATGCATTTGATTCGGTGATTAGAGTCTGCAGCCAGCTGTCTCTTACAAGTGTCCCTTCAGAGCCAAAGTTGTGACCCAAATGCTCAGAATCCCGTGGAGATGCTGTCCTACTGTCCTGAGGCCTCCTGGGTCCTGGCTCAGAGATCTTCAGGCTGGGAAGTCCCTGCCACATCTCATCTGGTCCAAGGTAGGACAGGATGAGAGTTGGTGGCACTCCCCCAGGAGAGTCCATGCTCTGAGAGGGACAAGGAAGGCTCTCTGTCTAGGGGCCATGGGCCACAGAAGATGAGCTTCACCAGAGAAATTACCAAGATCCCGTTGTCGAGAAAGGCATTGAGAACTGGGGTCTGTGCCCTGACTCTGTGCTCAGAGCTGTGAAGGTCTGATCCTCCATTCTAGAACCTGCCGCCTTCCCACCATCCACTGGATTTCATGGCTGCAGAGAAAACTATTGGGGATGGGTGTGTGTGTGGGGGGGTGCTGCTAACCCAGAGCAGTGGCGGAACTCAGAGGTCCCAGAGGGGAGTGGTATAGTCCCTGTGATCTCAGCAGGAGTACAGGCAGACAGCTCTAAGACCACTGCCAGGCCTGCAGGATCTGTGGCCATATGGGATGTCAGTAGAGACAGGACCAGCAGAGCTATCCCCAGGGAGCAGAGAGCAAGGGGGGTGGACATAGACTGCAGGAGGGTGTCTTGGTCAGCGCTCCCTGCTGGTCAGAACTCCTGTGACCCGGCTCCTGTGGAAGGAGAACCAAGAACACAGTTCTTTCCGAACAAAAGCAGCTGCCCTTGCCCCTGGCGCCAGCCAGGCCTTTGCCTACTCTTGGCAGCAGCCTCACTCTCTCCTGAAAAGAAGGGGAAATGCCTGAATCTGCGCACTCCCCACACGCATGCGCAGTCTGGTGCTGGCTTTCCAGAAGATTCGTTTTAATCCCCACTAAGTCACCCTGTCCTTTGATAAAGTCACCCTGTCCTTTGATAAACTTCAGCCACTCACCCAACAGAGGAATAGGAGAGCTGGCCGCCAGATGGATATCTGTAGAATAATCCCATGACCTCACATTCATGGTGCGTGGCTGAAACACATGCCGAAAGAGGACCACCAAGCCCCCGGAGCCCCAGGGATGGGTGCTGGGCACAGCCCGATCCACCACGGCCGCTCCCCTCTCTGGACAGGGTTCAAACGTCTACAGGATTTTATCAGCATTTTAGAAAGTGGAAGTTAATAACCTTCTGGGACTTCTGGGTGGAGATGGAGTGGCTAGCGGGAGGAAGTGATGCTTAATCAAAAGGCTTCCCTCCGTGGAAGGTCGGATAAGGCGGGTGTGGAAGTGAGGTCTTCGGAGCGTCTGACTGTATGGCAGATAATCTGGCCAGAACTGAGTGTGTCAGGAAGTGGGGGTGGGGTGGTGACACAGGATCGCCATTATGGAAGGAGACTTCTAAGCGAGTCACACGTTTGACGTTGGTGTTAAGTACTGCAGGCTCTCCTTCTCCCTGGCAGCACTGGAAGGAGCTCGGTTTTAGGGCATCCTCTGGCTGAAACAAAGTTCTGTCTTCTCTGAGGAGTGACCTGTCTGTGCCCAATAGTAAGGCAGAAGGAGAACTGCAACTATCTGTCTCCTTACGTGCACGCAGCCAGCCTTTAGTCTCCAAGTCCCCTGGGGTAGGGCAGGAGGTCTGGGAGCCAGGGGAAGAGCTGCTGGGCTGTGGACACAGGCCTGTTGTTTTTTTGCCCCTGGTCCCGGGCATGTGTGGGGCAGGCCAGCCATGCCTGAAATCAAGACCAAGGGGCCTGGCCTCACCTCTGACATTGACATAGGACAGCAACGCTCTGCATTTGATGTGCGTCAGACAGCAGTAGTTAGGGGAAACTGCAAGCTGTTTCCCTAATTGACCTGGAATGCTCACTAATTCCCGGGCTCATGTGTCCCAAACTAGAAAATGGTTTCCTACGTCCTGGACCTGCTAACTGGCTGGGACTGTGAGGCGCGTTCCCTGCCCCTCCCCCAAAATTAGGAAAGAAAAGACAGAGAGGAAGGAAGCATCGACTCTGGAGTAATTATAAATGTGAGGTGTGTGTATGTGTATGTCTGTGTATGTGTATCTGTGTGTGTCTGTGTGTGTGTGTTTGTGTATATCTGTGTCTGGGTATATGTCTGTGTGTGTGTGTGTATTTTTGTGTCTGTGTCTCTGTGTATGTGTGTCTATGTGTGTATCTGTGTGTGTCTGTGTATATGTGTATATGTGTGTCTGTGGGTCTAGGTCTGTGTGTCTGTGTGTGTGTTTGTGTGTGTCTGTGGCTGGGTGTATGTGTGTGTGTATCTATGTGTCTGTGTATGTGTTTTTGTGTGTCTCTGTGTGTGTCTGTGTGTATCTGTGTATGTGTCTGTGTGTGTGTCTCTGTGTGTGTCTGTGTGTTTCTGTGTGTGTGTCTGTCTGTGTCTGTCTGTCTGTGTCTGTGTAGAGGTAGCTAAGGAAACAGCGGTGGGTGCTAGCAACCCAACTTCTGCTCTTCTGCTCTTTTGGCTGTAAGTGTAGTTTTTAGTGGCTGAGCCTTCTCTCTAGTCACTTTTAAAAAGAAAATCCTGCATTGTGGTGTCAAGAAAAAGGCAACAGCAAAATCCCAGAGCTCATAGAGACCACAAGAGTGCCAGCGAAGCCACCTCGTACCTGAAGAAAAGTTTTGGATTTTCCAAAATTTTCTAGGTTGGTGTCGATGCTTACAAGCGAGTTCCTAGAACCCGTGGCTCCATATGACCCTCTTGTTGGGTGAGAGTGACTCAAATATGAGACATTTGTAGACACAGAATTTATGGACCTCTGGAGACACTCATTAAAGCAACCCAGATAACAGCTTTGATCCAAGGGACCACCATGTCAGAGTGTTTAGCTGAGCAGAAAATAAAAGCCCAACATCCAGGCCTAGGGAGGTGGCTCAGTGGTAATGTGCTTACTGCACAATCAACAGGACCTGAGTTCTAATCCCGTGGACCCACAGAAAGCCACATCACCATCTGGCTTCCATAGCTTTAGAGCTAGAAGCAGAAATGAGAGAGAGACAGACAGAGAGACAGAGAGAGAGACAGACAGAGAGACAGAGAGAGAGAGAGAGCCTGACTCATGGAGAACACCGGAGACTAATGGAGATCACCGACATCAATCTCTGGCCTCCAGAAGCAGGTGGTTGGGTGAGCACAGCCACACTCAAACAAGCGTACACCAAAGAATTCCGCACTTCCTCCCTGGCCCAGTTCACCCATCCCCTCAGGTTAAATCCCACGTCTTCATTCAGATGCCGAGCCGTGACTGCCCTTCTCACCCCACCAGCTCCAGAGGCAGGCAACTGTAGCCACGAACTCAGTTTGTTAAGAAGACTGGAAAGCACTGTGTCCTGCTGTCTGTCCCAGGGCCT
Source organism: Mus musculus (assembly GCF_000001635.26). Lineage (NCBI taxonomy): Eukaryota > Metazoa > Chordata > Mammalia > Rodentia > Muridae > Mus > Mus musculus. Next base: position 121,168,743 of record NC_000074.6, on the reverse strand, counting down.
GGTACCCACGCCTTGGCTGAATGAACTCCCAGGCAAAAACTGCCACCCTTTTCAAAGCACCCCATCTTTCTAAACCCTGGATACCCCAATATTGACCTTAGAAGTCCCTGGTGGGTAGGACAAATGGTAGCCTCCCCATTTAGAATGTGGGGCTGTGGGCCATGCCCTCTGCTCCTTGGAACAGGACCCAGTTTGTTGAGGGTGTGGTACAGCCCAGGTTCCTCCCTATGAACCCTGAGCACTGAACATTCATGAGAAAATACCTGACACCCATTGCAGTGCCATGTGATCAAGGTCACTGTCACTCATGGCAGATTAGGAGTCTTTGGCACCAGAGCCTGGGTATATGGTTGATATCAACACCTCAGACAGTTCTGAGGTTAGGACACCAAGATGTGGCCTTTCTGAGTGATTTCTGCGCTTCCTGGAAGCACAATAGCCACCTTCCAGATACAAACATCCCAAGAATTCCCGGTTGACACTTGGTCACTCGACAGCTGACCTCAGCTGTCACACTGCTTGCTTATGTCACAGTGTGGGGTGAGAATGCAAGAAGGGGTGGGGCCAGCTTCCCCATGAAAAAGGTAACGCAGGAGAGAAGCAAGAGGTGGCCATCTTAGAAACACAAGTTGAGCCCTCAGAAGCCGCACCCTGTCCCAGCCTTCTGTACTTCTGTCCCCAGAGTACTAAAGTGGGGAGAACAAGAAAACCTGGCCACCATTGTGTGACTGGAGGTGGCTGTCCACCGGAGAGCTTGGTTGTCCATTTCCAGGCTCTCTCTACACACAGAACCCTGAAGATGGCAGCCTCTCCCAACTCCATCCCTGGTGGCCCCTGTCACTCACAGTTGCAACCAAAACCCCAGGCTGCTCCATTACCCAGAGGCATTTAGTTGATGTCATGTGCATGGTAAGTTGACTTACAGTGCAAAGGACATCTGTGTTTATCCCGTGCACGGCTTTCCTGAGGCAGAGAGGAGGAGGGAGAGGGAAGAAAGCGGGGAGTCAGTGGAGACGCCACCAAACCCCGACTGGGTTCAAGGCCAGCTCTGTGAATTCAGAGACGGTATTCATGCCCTCCCGAGGCCAGACTTCAGTGTCCAACGGCCTCGTTCACCCTCAGCCAGTTTCTTGTGTCATGCTAAGTTGTTGGTCTTTTCCCCTAAGCTTAATCAGAATACTGTTTAGGGTCAGTTGGTAAATATTTGGGGTAAAGGAAGACTGACTGCTCCCAGCCTCCTTACAGGTTCCAACATCCTCATGGGTTCCTATTAGACAACGAGATTGGTCTGTCCCTTCCTCATGACCACCCCCACCCGACTTGTAGGCAGCAGGCATGAGGTCCTAGGGGCCAACCTGTGCACTTCCTATCTGTCTTTCCCCCATTCTTACACTCTTCTCTCTATGGTTTTCAGTTTATGTGCTCCCCACTTTACAGCTGCAGAAGACCAATGTCATCCTGAGAGCTGAGGCTGGGCGGGTGCATGACTGCTCTTCAGAGCCCACGCAACCAAACGTGACCTCTTCAGTGTCAGCTCGGGGACAGGAAGGAGCCTCAGGGGGCTGTGACCTGACACCTCCTTCCACACGAGCGTCCCCAGACCCATCTCTGAGTCCCATATGGAGCCGAATGTCCATGCTCAGAGCTCAGATGAAAGACCATGACAGGCATAGATCCTGAGGCCACGGTCCCCTGGGGGATTTTTCCTAAAGGATAACTGATCTCATGGTCAAGAAAGTCTGAGCTGCAGGAGACTCTGAACTGAGCTGAACACCTGGCAGTGGGGTTCCATAGGCGCACCCACAAATACAGAGAGCTGCAGCAGTCAGTTATTCAGTGCTATGTCATGCCTGCAGGCCCAGCCTCCAGCTATGTGTGCACATGGGTATGCAATTGTGCATGTGTGTATGCAATTGTGTGTGTGCAATTGTACATGCACACATGCCTGCTCATGTGCGTATGCACACCTGTGTAGAATGTGTGTGTGTGTATGTGTGCGTGTATGTGTGTGTATGTGTATGTGTGTATGTGTGTGTATGTGTGTGTATATGTGTGTGTATGTGTGTGTATGTGTATGTGTGTGTATGTGTGTGTGTGTATGTGTGTGTATGTGTGTGTATGTGTGTGTGTGTGTGTGTGTGTGTGTGAGTGTGTGTGTAGTCTAAGTATCAACATCAGTGTCGTCTTCACATCTTATTGTTTGAGACAGGGTCTCTCATTGGCCTGGATCCACTGACTGGCTACATCGGCTGATCAGCAGAGATCCCCCTACCTCTGCCTCCCTCCCAAACAATGGGATTTCAAGCACACACAACCATGTTTGGTTTTTATAAACAGGTGCTGGGCTTGAACTCAGAGTCTCATGCTTATAAGTATTATAAGCAAGCACCTTATTGACTGGGCTACCCGCCTGGCCAGATTGCCTTTGGAAATAAGTATTACTATTTATTTAAACACGGCTGTATCCATGAGCTTGCTCATCACCTATGACCGTTTCTAGGCACTAACAGCAAAGGGTAAGGAACTGGTCCCGGCCCCAGGTGGCTCATGAAGCCAGACCTATTGCGGTTGGACTTCGGCAGAAATGGTTCGCTGAATCCTGACACAGGACCAGAGGGGAAAGGGCGTGGTGTGAAGTTAGAGTCATGAACCACTGCCCTGCTGCGCAGGTACTGTCTCCTCCAGAGCAGTGTTTGAAGACTGGGAAGGTCGCGGCTTCACAGTGGCAAGCCCTGTCTTATAGATGTCCCTCTGAAGGGAAGCATTTCCTCCTGGAGGTGGGAGAGAGGCTCACAGACTTGGGAGCAGAAACTCGGGAGCCCAGGAAAATTACAGGACTCGGGAGGCCCAGAGAGTTATGACCCAAAGCCCCTCCCGAAGGTTCCCCATGCAGTAACAATCTCCCGGCAGAGAGATCTCTGCAGGGAAGCTGCTCACAAGCTGGCAGGGCACTTCAGGAAGGCAGTGTGTGTGAATGAATTGTCACAGATGCTGGGGGTGGCTTTTCAGGGAGCAGCTGCCTGGAGTCACCTGGTCAGGTTGCCAGGCTGGACTCAGGTGGAATAACTTCCTTGGTCTGTGGTCTGTTTATGACACCAAAACCTAACAGATCCAGGCATGGTCAGGGAATCATAGTCAATGTCAGCATTGGGTGAAAATGAGGCAAAGGAAGTGACGGTGGGGTCTCGGCACTTCCCCTGGGGTCATCCTGCCCTGAACCCCCATCCTGCCTAGCCCTAAGGAAAGCCACAGAAGGAACCAGTGCAAGCGCCCTCTACAAAGACCAAAGAAGTCAGCTCTGAAGAGGGTCAACCCAGCACAGCCCCGGGAGACAGGACAACCAGCTGTCTCTGGCTGTCCTTTCCTGATGTAAAATTTAACAGAGGAAACTGGAGGCAGAGCATAGAAGTGTAGAGAGAATATCTTGAATGCATCACCTGTCAATTAAAAAGCCTATGGCAGGAAATAGAAGGTGGGACATCCAAGAAGCAGGAAGGATTCTGGGATAGAGCCAGGCAGGGAGATTTTCCCAGGAAGATGTGAGGAATCAGACGCATGGTACCTGAGCACAGGTAACCAGCCACATGGCAGAATGTAGGTTAAAATAAATGGGGTATTTTACACTAGAGTGAGTCAGAGAAGAGCCTGGCTATATGACCAAGGTACTTGTGAATATAGCTTGAATTTCAATCATTTCTGGAAGCATGGAGCTGGGAGGAAGAACCCAGGCCTAACTTTTACATGCAAGAACTTTCTAGACATCCGCCTCAGTCTTTATAAACCTCAAAAAGCTTGTTTAAGATGAAGTATAGAGATGGAAACAACAAGAATTGGGTTTCAGGGCTGGGGAGATGGCTCAGCGGTTAAGAGAACTGGCTGCTCTTCCAGGGGTCTTAGGTTTGGTTCCCAACACCCACGTGGCAGCTCACAACCACCAGTAACTCCAATCCCAAGGGCTCCAACTCAGCCACTGCAGGTATGCAACGCCGCACAGACCATGCATGCAAGCAAACCAATCATGCATATCAAAATAATTAATTTTTTATTTATTTCCTGAGTGGAGTGAGTCTCTCTCCACCCAATTGGGAAAGCCTGGATACATCAGTCAAGAAAGGCAGCTGGGGAGTCCCAGCCTCCCGGAAGCCACCTTGCCTCCCTCCGGGTCTGTGTCCCGTCAGCCCCAAGCCCTGCCTCTCTCTCCATGCAACTCAGAGACAGAAAGCCAAGACCATTCACGAGAATGACGACTCCATCACCTTCGCAGTGGTTCACAGAGGACAAAGTGCACCCCTGGGGCACCCTAGCCAGGCCTGGGCTGTGAATGGGCTCTGTGTTGCTGAAAGTTTATCCCTGCACTAGCCTCCCTCCCTCCTGTCTGCAGCGTCTCCGCCCGCCCCAGGCCTCAGCCAACTCCACTGGGGGCCTGGCAGCAGTCCCTACTGTTGCTGTTGAACCTCTGGACGTCTTATCAGATGGGCACAGAGCCTGGCATTGAATGATGGAGCCCTGGCTAATGACGTTGCCCGCCACTTGCTCCCCTTTGAACAAACCCAGAATTGTCACCTTCTGGACCTGGGTTGTTTGTGTGTGTGAATATGTACTCTGCAGGCACACAAAGGCTGGGGTGCTCTCACCCTCTGTGGCACGTGACTCCCAGCCTCACCACCAAAGAACCAATTCAATCTATCACAGAAAGTGCTCCAGCGACAGGGAAGAACAGCCATCAGGGTGCCCTGGTTCCCAGCTCAGGTGAGCAGGTTTGGGGTTCCAATGATGTCATGGCTCCTTGCAGTCTCCAATGATGTCATGGCTCCCTGCAGTCTTCACTGAGTACCAGACAGGAGAGAAAGAACTCTAGTTGGTCATGGCAGATCAACATCTGTACCTTGTATCCTTGGTCCTATCTTTCAGAGGAGGCTCTGAGAATCTGAGCAAATTTCCAAAGATTGTGAGGTTAGCTGGAGGTCAAACCAGACTGACAGCTTATACACACTTGCATGCATACACACGCGAATGCATGTACGCACGAACGATTGCAAGCCAGACACATGAAGGGTGGCAACCTGTAACTGTGATGGCTATTTTTTTTTTCAGCTTAATGGGCACCTGGTAGCTCTGGACTAAAGCTCTGGGTCCTTGTGCCTTTGAGTCCGGTAGCTGCAGCTCAGGAAAAAAGATGCCTGCCTCGTGGCTCAGTGCCTGACTTCCCTAGACCGGATACAGGAGGAGGACCTGAATGAGACTCCAGCAGCAAGCAGGAGTGAGTAGTGTTCAGATAAGTGATTCAGCCAACATCCATGCTCTGGGCAGAAGCTATGGAACTGTGCCTAAGAAGCAAAGCGTCCTCTCTCAGGCTAGGCCCTCCCAAGACCTCCTCCATCAGTGCACCACCGACCCGGCTCTGCTCCCCAGATGGAGCTGCAGGCCATGCGCTGCTTTCTATACGACTTTAGAAAACCAGACATGGTCTCCCTGCAGCTTTTCTGACTTCCCGGTGTCACCTGCTTGTCCCAGCCTGACACAAGTTACAGTTATCAGAGAAAAGGGGATCACAGCTAAGGAGATGCCTGTGTGATATTAGCCTGTGAACAAGTCTGAGGGCGTTTGCTTAATGAGTGATTGACATAAATGAGCCCAGTGCATTATGGGTGGAGCCATGCCTGGGCTGGTGGTCCTGGGTGCTATAAGAAAGCAGACTGAACAAGCCACATGTTAGCAACATTCCTCCATGGTCTCTGCTTCAGTCCCTGACTCCAGGTTGTATATTATATTTCTGCCCTGACTTCCCTGGGTGACAGACGACAAGCTGTAAGATGAAATAAACCATTTCCTCTCCAGTTTGCTTTTGACTATGTTGTTTTATCATGGCAATCAAAAACCTTCCTATGTTTCTGTCTTATCTAAAGATTCTCTTTTAAAATGTACATTTTAAAAAATTTTATGTGTATGAATATTTTCCATGCATGTATGTCTATAAACCACATGCATGTAGTGCCCACAGAGGCCAGAAGAAGGTGTAGGATCCCCTGGAAGTGATTGTGGATGGTCGTGAGCCACTATGTGCCTGCTGGGAATTAAACCCTGGTCCACCTGCAAGAGCAACTTAACTAGTGAGCTATCTATCCCTCCAGCCCTCTATCGACATTTTAGGAGCTGGGGAGGTGGCTCAGCAGATAAGATGCTTGCCACAGAAGTGTAAGGAGCTGTGTTCAATCCCTAGAGCTCATGCAAAAATGTTGGGTGTGGTGGCACATGCTTTTAATCCTATCGGAGGAAAGGCAGAGACAAGTTGACCCCTGGGGCTTGTTGGCCAGTCAGCGTAGTTGAATCCATAAGCTTCCAGTTCTGGTGAGAGATCCTGTGTCAAAACACAAGATAGACAGCTCCCGGAGAATAATATCCCAGGTCAGTCTTGAGCCTACACACACACCTACACAACCTGAATTTTTGGAAGGGCAATTGAACCTGGTCCATTGCCCAAGCTGTTTTAGTGATGGAGTGTTAGGGATTGGTTCTAATGCTATCTCAATTAAATTTGGCTCCCAAAAAACTGTGTTCCCAGATGCTGAGGGTCTCCCCCCCCCCCAACCCCGGGATTTGATTGGCAATAAAGAATTGCTGTATAGCCAATGGCTGGGCAGGTAGACTGAGGCAGGGCCTGTGGAGTTGCGAGGGCTAGGAACGGGAAAGAGAGGGAGAGATAACTATGGCAGGGAAAAAGTAAGACCAGATCTAAAGGTGAGACTCAGGGACTGTGGCCACATGGGCCACTTCCTCAGTTGTGTTTGGGTTAGCAGAGGCGAAATATAGATTTTAAAAGATCCTAACTCAGAAGTACCGGAGAGACGTGTTTGCTGACAGTGGGAAGGATTAGAACTGCCCAGCCTTTGAGCTAGTCAAGGCATATTCATATTAACTGGTGTGTGTATGTGTGTGCGTGTGTGTTTCATTTGCGAATCCAGATAGCTCCTGAGCAGGTGGGCCCCTTCCACCCTCTCCTAGCCAAAGCAGTTTAGCCCATTACTGCTACAATGTAGCCTTTGGTTTGCTGGGGGCATGTAGAAGGAAACACTAGCTTAGCAGCATCTCACTTATAAGGATACTGTGCAAACACAATGGGGGGCAGTCCCATTACCCCTGAGCTTCCTGTACACCCACTCCCGGTCCACCAAGATAACTCCTGATCTATCTGTCACCTTGCACAGTATCGCCTACCCTTGAATTTGAACAGACTCAGAGACCCCTGGGTGCTTCTGCTCCTAAGATGCCTTTGAGTTTCTACGGGGTGTTTTTGGTAGAAATTTTCAGAAAAAATTTGTACATTCAAATGATAAAATAATAAACCAAATATTCATGTCCTAGACCACTGGGGTTTAACAAGAGCGAGAGTGTGGAAGCCGCTTCCTGTAGTGGCTCATCGTGGTTGTCAACCTGACACATCTGGGAAGAGGGAACCTCAAATGAGGGGTTGCCTCCATCAGATTGGCCTGGGGGCATTTTTATGACTGCTAATTAATAACGGAGGGTCCAGCCCACTGTGAGCAGCACCATCCTTAGGCAGGTGCCCTGAGCTGTGTAAGAGAAGTAGTTGACTACGAGTCTGATGTGTGACCAGGACCAAGGATGGGTGTGAGAGGTGATGGAGTCGCATGATGAATCCAGGGAATCAGACTCTGGAGAGCAGCATCAGGGTGCAGGTCTGAGTTTATTGCCCAGCACAAAAGTTTATATTACAGTGTTAGAGCCAATCCCAAGCCCTAAGTTCTCAGCCCATCATCTCTCACCACACTGTTACTTCGCTTCTATAAAAGCCCTGCCTGATGAAGTAACTCATAAGAGCTGGGGGGGGGGAGGGCATCATCACCTGTGAGGACTTCCTCAAAGGCAGGGGAAGCTGCCACTGCCCTGGCCTCAGTGTCTCACCGGTATCCAGGAGCCACCTAAGGTCTAGTGCCACACAGAAGGTCAGGATTCTTTGAGGGATCACAGGAGCCTGTGGTGCCTCACTCTGCACCCCCTTTTTCCTTCACAAGGTTGATCTCCATATCCCCCAACATCTGAGAGCAAGCCAGCAAACAGCCTTCCTCTGTGGTCTTTGCTTCAGTTCCTGCTTCCAGGTCCCAGTCTGAGTTCCTGCCCCAGCTTTCCCCAGTGATGTAACTTGTAAGCTGAAATAAATCTTTTCCGCTGCAAGTTCCTTTTGGTGGTGGTGTTTATTACAACAGAGAGAAATCTAGGGTACTTCAGACAGGTCCTTGAAGAGGCAATCCTCAACAGTATAGCCCCTTTTGGCTCTTCCCCCTCCTTGCCCCCAACCTTGCTTCCTCAGAGCTGGACTGTCTTGTGGAGTTCAGGAACATGGCTCGGCTCAAAGCTCCTAGATAGCACGGTGCGCTTTGTCTTCTGTAGCATTAAAGGTAAGTACGTGCTGTGTAGTGGACTGAAGTGGTGATGTTACAGGGAGATGCCCATGAGGCTGAACATCATATAGTCTAGTGACAACCAGAGGCCACAGTGACATTGTGGTGGGACATCACACCCTATGGGGATCACACTTCACACTCTGCAGAGATAACAAATGACTTTGGCCACCAGCTCTGCCCCAGCCCGAGTCACAGGCAAAATTTGTGGCCATGGTTGTATCCTGACACTAACTTTTGGGAGATGACTATGATTCAATGACAGACCCAAGACCCCTTCCTAGACAAACCCCTTGCTCTCACACACTTACCTCTGAGTGGCTTCCTGAGTGTGCACCCTGGGCCCCTGGGAGCACAGGGCAATTGGCATCCACATAGCGTCACATCAAGGGCACATGACCATGGGAATTACTGCCTCTCTGCTGCTCTGCCCTGTGTATCTCTGCAGAGGTGCTCACAACACATTAGGGAATCTGCAGACCAGTCAGGGGTCAGGGAGAACAGGGCTTCCACTGTAGTGCCTCCACTCCAGGTGTGTGGAACACAGTCCATGAATGTGACTCCGTGAAGCATGACCCGTGTGCATAGCACAGTGACAGTCAGGGATAGGAAATGAGGCTGTGTGAGCAGCCAGGCAGGAGTCCCAGGTCAGCCCCACCTTCTGGATCTTGGTTCCTTAACCTCTCTGGTCCCCTTCTCAACTGCACAAAGGACCTTCTAAGGATTTCATGAGGACAGAAGGAGGTATTATGTGGATGTGATAAACACTAGTATGAATTATTTTTACTTTAGTGAAACAGCCATAAAGGACTGGCAAGCACTGGTGGCAGAGGCTGAAAACGGAGACTTTAAAAGGAAAATCCACATTGACATTTTAGCTAACACAATTTTAACAGTTTTGACTTCACATCTGTCAGTGGAAGTTGCCTTCTAGTCGTGAGGGTCCCCTTCCTCCTGACCCCCAGGTCACCTGCTCTTTGCTCTCCAGCAAGTAGCCCCGAAGACAGGCTCCAGCAGTTGGTGTCAGAACAGGCTCTTGATCCGGGACCCTGGGCTCCAGTGGCAACCAGACCGAGTGTGTTTCCCTGCGTGCTCGGATTGTCTAGGCTGTCTGGCCGTGTCTAAGCATGCAGAAGGTGACTGTGGGGCCTCACAGCCCCATTCCCCTGCGCTCAGGCAGAGTGATCGGCGCCAGGGCTGCAGGGTTGACAGAACGAAGAAGCCTCCCAGGCCCAGCCTAGTATCAGATCGTGTGGCTGCCAGCTCACGGTTCCCAACGTGGAAGGCACATGCTCAGCCATGGATGAAGAGATACAAGACAGACAGCCCGGGGCTAGCTGGCCACACCCTGGACTGAGGAGCCATCCCTTCCTGACTGAACCTGTGTGGGCGATGGGAGGAGAGCTCGATCTGTTCATGTTTTTGGCCAGAGGAGGAGAGATAACAACGCCAAACAGCAAAGAGTGGAGCCATTATTAAATGACATCATGTGCTCCGTCAGTCCTGTTTGCACCTGTCTGATAGAGGAGGGTGGGGGATGGGAGGGTGGAAAGATGGGTGTCTGGATGGATGGAAGGACGAATGGATAGAGAGACTGGTGGGTAAGGGTGATGGATGGAAAGAAGGACAGAAGGAAGGATAGATGGATGGATGGATAAATGGATGCATGGATGGATGGGTGGGGGGATAGATGGAAAGACGTGTGGGTATGTGGATGGATGGGTGGGTGGGTGGATGGATGGATGGTGGATAGATGGATGCAGAGCAGATAGATTTGTAAATGGAGAGTAGATGGGTGGATAGATGGATGGATGGGTTGAAGGATAGATATGCAGATAGATAGGTGAATGAATGATTGATTGGTGGGTGGATGGATGGATGGATGGGTGGGTGAGTAGGTAGTAGGCAGGTGGATTAGTATATGTGTGTGCCGTGAACAGATATACAGACAGGTGGATTGATAAATGTACTTGTAGGGGTGTGGTTGGGAGGACAATAAATGAGTGGGTGGATATATGGATGTGTGGATGGATGACCTTGTAGGTGGGTGGATGATGGGCAGATGAACGGACAGATAGACAGATGAAGAGGCAGATGATGGATGAAAGACAGAACGGATGCGGAATGGATAAATGAAAGCAAAGACTCTCGGATGTCAGACTGGATGAAACAGGTAAGCAGATGCAGGGGAAGATACCGAACAGGGTGTGGACGTGCCAGTCAGTGCTGTGCAGTGAGTGGAACTGCAGTGTTTGAGGAGCTATCCTTGTTGGTGCTGCGGGAATGTGTGGAGGGGCGTGGCCAGGCCAGGCCAGGCCAGGCAGAGCCCCTGCAGGAGCTGTACAGCTACCAGGGACAGTTTCAGCACCTCTTGGACCCCATGAAGTCAGCTCAAAATAGAAAATTTAACAAGGCTGCATCCAGGCGGTTATATCACCTGCCCAGCTCACATCTCCCGTCAAGGCTGCCCTTGCGCTGGGCCTCTATCTCGGCCCTGTTCCCAGCTCTGAGCTCAAGTCTCAGAGAGTTAGCACTAGATGGGCACAAAAGTCCCTTCCAAGTGGCTGTTCACAGCTGTGTGTGACTTGTGGGGACTGCGCATGGTGAGAGTTCAGTTCTAGAACCTTCCATGGAGGACAGATACAGCTAGTATCTGACAAGAGCTCAGAGACACCAGGCAGCAGGAACGGAGTGGATGACGGTCAGGGAGTGTCCCACTGCGCTTGGTGCAAGAAATGCAAACTAATGCTCCTCCCAGTGCCTCCCCACTGCCCTGGGAGAAGTCTTCTCTGGCTCCCCTGAGATGCAGAAAGCCCTGTTCTCACCCACTTCCCAGTGAAGAGAGCAGGCAATCACCATGAATCCACTGTACTTACATAGGTAGGCAGCGGGAGCTTCCCCTCTATCTTACAAGCCCCAGACTGCGCACCGGTGTGTCACCAAGAGGCTCTGGGTACGGACTAGGCATGTCCTCTTGAATCCATACTTCATCCTGTCTCCCACAAGGGTATCTTTGGCAATGCTCACCCTCTGGCCTCAGAGACCACAGAGACAGCACCACCCTGCTGTGTGGTTGGATACTTCCTAAATGTGTTGTGGGACTGTCAGAACCCACCTTCCTCCTCAGATCTCAGAGCTAGAAAAAAAAAAAAAAAGATATCTTCCTGGACACCTGGGTTTCATCTTGACCTAGGTTTCTGAGGCGGCAGGAGAAGTTGATGTCACCGGCTGGCTCTGCTTACTGGGCACACGTCAGTGGGGACATGAGGTAGAAATCTTGGGAGAGGCTGTGAGAGACAGCCTAAGAAAGGTTTAGAGTGCAGAGGTCTCCTGTGCCCTGGCAAACATGGAGCAAACATGAGCTTCAGCCTGTGTGCAGTATGGTGGCCTCTGCATTGCTGCAAGACTGCAATGCTGCAAGATAGCTGTGAGCCATGGCTTCCTGAAATCCTGACAATATCACAGACCCATGTTTTATCTTATGGAACCCAAGGCATCCTGGCAAACACTTTACTCTGAGACACACACACACACCACCTACTTGAAATTCAAAACTGTAAAGAGCCTTAGGTTTCTGCTGTGGTGGGTCCTTAAGAGTTCTGTAAGTCCCAGAAAGGGATCATTCAAGGTGAAAAGCCATGCCTATCTTCTGGGAAGTAGCATCTGCTGGACAAGTTTCTTCCCGGTGATGGGTCCTCCTTGGCAGGAACTATGCATGTCTTTGGAAGGTGTTTTTTCTGAGGCAGGAGTGATCACTTCCTGGAGGAACCCACATGTCCTCCGTGTGCCTCCTGCAGGCCTCATACAGGTCCCTCCACTGTCCTGAAGGAAGTGGTGGACCACAGTGGACAGTGGACATCAAATGCAAACCCACAAAGCCAAGCTTGGAGACACACCAATGTACTTTCCTTCAGTGTCAGAATTCTTCCCCTTGTGACACTGGGGCTTTCAGAAACTCAGTGCCACTTCAGAGGTCAAAGACACGATTTTAGCCTCTTGGGGTGACTGGCTTCATACCTTACATGTGAAATATCATCACACTGCAGTCGCTAAATCACCCTCAGCCTGCGGGCCCTCCCTGGGTCTGGAGGAGGTGACTGCATAGGCCAGCAACCAGGGAGTGGTTTCAAGGTCAAGAGTGGGGCACAAGGTCATCTCAGGACCCTTGGGAAAGGCACCTGCACGAAACAAGTGCTATTCACGGAAAGCTTTGTCATAAGGAAGCAGAGAGGCACCTAAGATCAGCTTCAGATCCCACTGTGGAGTGAGGGAGCCTGGGAGTTGCTCCCCTGTACCATTATGACCTTAGGGATGCTAAGACCCTTGAGGGAGAGCCCCGTCATGCCATGGGGGATGTTGATGTGAGCAGAGAGGATCAGGGTCAGTAGGTATCTTTATGGCTGATCCCTTCCTGGCAAAGTGAGGCCGAACTGTCTTTTACTGTCAGGGAAGTCCCTTCTGATGTACCACTCATCCATGCAGAGGAGCAGAGAGCAGATAGGTCCTGACAACCAGGGAGCTGCAAACTGAACACAGGCCAGCCTTGAGCCACTGAGCAGGGCTCTGAGCACCTCTCTTTGTATGTAAGACTCTAGAGTCCTTTCCTTATGCTCTATCGCCTGCCCACGACAGGGGTCTCCCACCTACCTGTGGACATCCCTCCCAGAGACGCTCAGCCATCATGCACATCAGAAAGTGAGCTCACAGTTAGGTCCAGCCAGTATCTGTACACCAGTGCCACGGAGTCCTTCTCCCTTGCCTGGGACAACTGAGGCCCTTGCTCATCTTTGGAGACCCCAGGAGGCTGTGCCCAGCTCCCTCTGCAGTCACCTCTAAAGTACCTCTTGCGGGCCCATCACAGATGCATCTCTTGTATCTCAGCATCCTCTCTACCTACATCCCCACACCCCTGCAGGTGCTTCCCACAACTACCTCAGAGACAAAGTCCTCCTTTGTCCCTGACTCTGTTCCTGGGGAAACTTTAACATAGAACTGACGGCTAAAGGGCCGTCAGGAAATCCTTTCTCTCCTGTGAGATCTGCTGGCCTAGCTGACCACTTCTCGCTGAATTCTGTCGTTCACTAAAGGATAAAATTGTGGGGTGAAGGACTGGGTGCTGGGTGAAGGACTGGGTGCTGGGTGAAGGACAGTTCCCAAGGAATCTCGGTCAGGGGTCCAGCGACATCATAGGCACATTCAAAGGAGCGCCGCTCACGAGAGCTGAAAAGCCGGTGTGACAAAGGAGGTTAACGAAATAGGTCTCTGCACATCGTGGACTGTGGATCAGCCACTCTCGGAAGGAGGTGCAGGAACTTTCTCCAGCGAGAAAGAAGCTGGGGACATTCTGACACATGAGGAAAGCTAGTCCCAGGACAGGGGCTGTGTAACTGACCACCAGAGACAGTGATATCCCCAAAGTCAGAGTGTAGACTGTGGAGCCTGGGTGGCGGAATGTGGATTGTGGACTGCAGACCTTGTAGTCTGGATGCCGGAGTGCAGACAGTGGCTAGCTTGAATGATGGAGTATGGAGTGTAACTGTAGATGACAGACCATTAATAGAGGAGCCAAGACTGAGTGGGAAGGAGTAGAGGTTCGTGTTTGCATGTGGGATGCTGGACATGAACCAGCAGTGAATGACTGTGATGGTCAACACACACACATGGTCAAAAACTCACTAAGGTTGATTGGGGTAAATTTTTCATTAGGTGGATTTTTACCACCATCAAAAATAAAATATGGGGGGGCTGGAGAGATGAGCTCAGTGGTTAAGAGCACTGACTGCCCTCCCAGAGGTCCTGAGGTCAATTCCAAGCAACCACACAGTGGCTCACAACCATCTGTAATAGGATCTGACACCCTCTTCTGGTGTGTCTGAAGACAGCTACAGTGTACTCATATACATAAAATAAAGAATTACTTTTTAAAAAATAAATAATAAAATAAAAAATCTGGGCTGGAGAGAGAGCTCAGTTGGTCGTTGCTTGCCTAACATGTTTGGAGCCCCAGGTTTGACTCTCAGCTTCATATAAACCAGGTGTGGTGGTACACATCTGTAAATCCAGCACTCGGGAGATAATGGGAGGAGGATCAGTCCTCTGAGGCCATCCTCAGCTACCTAGAGGGGCCCAAAGCCATCGGGAGCTACATGGGAGGCAGTCTCAACAAAAGGGCAGGCTGGAGAGATGGCTCAGAAGCTAAGAGCACTCAGTGCTCCTGCAAAGGACCAGGATTTGAGTCCCAGCATCCACACGGTGGCTCATAGCTGTCTGTAATTCTAGTTCCAGGAGATCTGACACCCTCTCCTGACCTCCACCCGTTAATATACACGCAAGAAAAATGTCCTTATGTATAAAATACATAAATCTGAAATATATTTAAACACTGAACAACCTGAGGTCTGTAAATGGCAGAACCCTGGTAGCCAGCATATCGGTGCTTCCTTAGTGACCTGTCACTAAGGTAAGCTGTCACCTAGGCACCCATCATGAATGATACCCCATACTTTTCCCTACCTTCACCCCAAAACAACCCACCCAAGCCCATGTTCCCTCTCCACTCACAGCACCATCCAGCATTCTAAAAGTCTCCATCCGGCTCACAACCTTTAAACCCTTCACAATCCCAACATGGTAGACCTGGCACACTGTCCCCTGATTTGGTGTCTCGTCACCCCAGCAGCACACTCAGACCCTAACATTGTTCTTCAGTGGCTCACTCAATTTGGTTTACAAGATAACTCCGTGTGCCTCAGACAACGGAGCCCAAGGAGCAAGCAGCTAGCCTTGAGAGCAGCTGAGAAATGAGTGGAACCCTTGAATGCAGGTGCTCCCGCTTACGAGCATCGGATGGACCGTCATTGTGGCTAATGGGAGAACAGGCTCCTTATCCCATGTGTACATAGGCAGCAATCACTGAGAAATTCCTCATCGTGGAGTCAAGAGGAAACTGATTCCCGAATTTCTAAACCAAATGCCTCAGCCTCGGGTGGGATGCCCCTGCCTCAGCCATCTTGGGATCAAGATGTCGTGCAGCTGCAAATTTGGGGGATTCTGATCTTCAGCAAGAACTGAAAATAGGCTTCAACCCCACCAACTCTGACTGAGGGGTGAGATTACTTCTTAGGCCATAGCCTAAGAAGTCTTGACTCTATTTCCAGACCCAGCGGGAGAAGCTCTGTGATCCACTAGCAATGTCTGCAGGGACACAAGAGGGGCAGGTAGCAGAGTATCCCCAACCCATATACTTCCAGCCCTCCAATGCCATTTCAAGACAACGCATGCTTCAAAGTTGCAGAAACCCCCTCGCCTCGGCCTCCTGGGTGATGGGACACAAACCCCTCCTCCCACCTCACCACCAACATCCTCCAGTTGCCTCTTAAACAGAAGGCATTCATACACCTTTTGAGGAAACTGCATCCCAACCCCTAAAGGTAGACTCATGATTCTCATTTTATAGATGAGGGAGACGGGCTTCTGGTGGGCAAGTGAGTCACCCTGGGTCACACGGCTGACAAGGGACAGCTCTGTGACACTCATCGTTCCTCACAGCTCCAGACATAACACTACGATCTGCCTGGAGAGCAGAGGGGAGCTGTCACCAGGAACCCTGTGAGCCTGTCACCGTGTCAGGAACACATGGAAGCTACCGAGTCAGGAGAGGAGATGCAGGGCTCTCAGTGCTCAGCCTACAGTGGCGTCACTGCTTCAACCCAGGCAGGGCTGTCCCGTCTGAGTAGACACAACAAACTTTTAATAACTCTGCCCGGCCCAGATCCAAAAGTGTATTTTTATCCGGGTGAGTCAGTGACTTATTTGTCAATAGAGGCCAGTGAGGGAGAAGGCCCGGGGCCTTTTATAAACACACGGAGCCCCTGGAGAGTCGGGGGATGCAGGATTGTCTAGGAGAAAAGCTCTTTTGCTGTGCGACAGACAAACTGCAGGAACGGTTTGGGGAATGGACGTTAAGGATTGCCAAGGGCACTGGGGGGGGGGGGCACTTCAAGGGCTCAGGAGTAGATGGGACCAGGATGGAGAACCTGGACCTTGGGCAAATCTGTGTCCCATCTCCATCACCTACAAATGTGTGGGCAGGGGGTGTCTGCGCCAGCCTTGGCTCTCATCTGTGAACCGGGTATGCTGACACCACCTTGTGGTCCTCTGACAAGAGTTTGAAGAAACACTGTCATCTATGCTGGTAAAAAGGTTCCTGGTGTCTATGAGTTGGGAAGAGGGATTTGTGTCCCAGAACTCCAAAGGCTGAAGGCGGAGAGTTGCTGTCTGAGATAGCCTGGGCTTCAGAGTGAGTTACAGGCCAGCCTGGGCTTCAGAGTGAGTTGCTGTCTGAGATAGCCTGGGCTTCAGAGTGAGTTGCTGTCTGAGATAGCCTGGGCTTCAGAGTGAGTTACAGGCCAGCCTGGGCTTCAGAGTGAGGCTGTGTTTTAAACAAATAAAAACAAAGGAGGAAAGGAAAGAAAGAAAGAAAGAAAGAAAGAAAGAAAGAAAGAAAGAAAGAAAGAAAGAAAGAAAGAAAGTAATTGTCTGGGGGTGCTGGGTCCCATCAGTGATCCCAGAACTTGGATGCTGAGAGAGAATGGTTGCTCAATTTTGAGGCCAGTCTTGGCTACATATTGAGTTCCACAAGACCAGGTTTTGAATAAGTAAATAGTAAAGGAAAAAAAAAAACTGTTAGTTCTGCCCTCTGAGAAGGCATCTTCAGTCTCCTTCCTCTCTGTGGGGTCACGGAGTGGGCCACATCCTATCCAGGTGGTGATCGGGAGTGTGCACAGGAATGTAAGACTTGGTAAGTCCTTGCCTGCTTTTTATACAGTAAACATGATGTTGAAGACATCAAAGCTAAGATGTGGGTCTGGGGAGGCATCTCTAAAGTGCCTGCTGCTCAATCTTGGGAATCAGGGTTTAATCCCTCAAAGCTGCATTAAAAGCCAGGTAATGTGGCATAGGTCTGTAATGCCAGCACTGGCTAGCCAGAGCTCCGAGGCTCAGTGGCAAGTCAGCCTCACCTAATCTGTGGCTTCCTGGTCAACAAGAGAGTCTGTCTCATAAAAAGAGGTTAATGGCCCCTAAGGAACAACATCCAAGGGTTGTCCTCTGGCCTTGATATGTAGGTGCATGCACACAGACACACAGACAAATGGACACACACACACACCCACAGACATACACTAGATATATACACAGATATATACACACGAGAAACACACCCAGAGACATACAGATATACACACACAAAGAGACACACACAAATATACAGACACACTGACTCAGATACACACACAGAGACACATAACATACACAGATACACACATGCAGACATACACTAACACAGAGATACAGACACACAGACACAGACATACACACAGATACGCATATATATACACCGAGAGACACAGATACACATAGAGAGAGAGACAGATATACACACACATACAAACACAGACATACAGAGATAGACACACAGATACACAAACACAGTCATACACAGAGATAAACACACAGACACAGATACACACACACACACACACACACACACACGACTACAAAACATATGACACCACTCCACAGCCCAATGGCTTCAGACTCAAAGATCTACAAGGCCCATTTTGGTGATGAAAGGACAGAACCAGCCAGAGATCAGGCAGGATGCACCAGGCTGCTCAAGTTCCAGAAAGGATGGGAGGTTGAAGGGACAGTACAGCAGGAGCATCTCTCAGGGACAGCACAGGGGCGGAGCCTCTGAGCCCGCCCCCCCCCCCCACACACACACAGCTCTGAGAAAGGACAGCATCCCAGGACACCCATCTTCTAAAAACTGAGGAGGGGGTGCAGGGTGCAAGGTGCAGTACTTCCTGGTTTCATGGAAAGCCTAGGTTGGTCCTTAGCCTCTCTCTGGCTCTTCAGTGTCACCGAAAATAGCTCAGAAGCTCTGGCACCTGGACCATACCACGGGCAGGCCCCATCATGGTATGGGTGTGTGTGTGCCCGCACACACACACTGCAGATGTCCGTGTTCAAGATGTCACACACAGTACAGTGTGTGCCCTGGAAAGTGACGGTGACCGAAACCCAGGTTGGCTTCAGAATCTGTCTGCTTCCTCAAGCAAAGCTCAGGAGCACAGCAGGCCTCTGGGAGCCAGACGGGTACACGCCCCTGGACGGGCCCCTGGACGTGCTCCTGGGCGGCCCCTGGACTTAGCTTACTCTTGTCTCTCTCTGTCTCTGTCTCTGTCTCTGTCTCTCTCTCTCCCCCCTCCCCCACCCTCAGTTTTTCCTTCCAAGCAAAAACAAAAGCCACACATTGAGACCCCATGGAGCAGTCCACAGAGTCAGGAGAGTGAAAAAAGGCTCTCAGCCTCTCTGCCCACCCGGAAGGCCACAGCCACCCCAGCGAAGGAGGTAGTGCCTCGAGACTCCATAGCAAAAGCCCTGAGCCAACTCTGACTGGCCCAATGAAAGCCATGTGTCTGAAGATGGGCCAATCATGGCCAGGGGTAGAGACTGGCCAGACCCAATGCCTTCTAGAAAAGTCTGTTTACCTTCTAGGCTCTTCCCAGTTCCAGCATGCTGCTGAGAAGGGTCTGCGTGAGGCAGGAAGGGGGGTGTTAAAGAGACATAATGTATGGGGAAAGAGACGAGGGAGAGGAAGAAGCGGAGGAAGTGGATGAGAGGAGAAGAGGGAAGGGAGGAGGAAGGTGGAGGAGGAAGGGGAGGAGGTGGAAGAGAGAAGAAAGAAGGGAGGAGGAAGGAAGAAGGAAGGGAGGAGGAGGAAGAGAAGAGAATAGGGAAGGGAGGAGGAAGGGGAGGAGGAGACAGGGGAGGAGGAGGAAGAGAGGAGGAAGGGAAAGAGGAAGAGAGGAGAAGAGGGAAGGGAGGAGGAAGGGGAGGAGGAGACAGGGGAGAAGGAGGAAGGGAAGGAGGAAGGGAAGGAGGAAGAGAGGAGAAGAGGAAAGGGAGGAGGAAGGGGAGGAGAAGGAAGAAGAGAAGAGAAGGAAGAGAGGAGAAAGGGGAGGAGGAAGGCAAGAGAAAGGGGAGGAGGTGGAAGAGAGGAGAAGGAAGGGGAGGAGGAAGGGAGAAGAAGGGAGGAGGAAGGGGAAGAGGAGGAAGAGAAGAGGGAAGGGAGGAGGAAGAGGAGGAGTAGGAAGGGAGAAGAAGGAAGAGAGGAGGAAAAGGAGGAGGAAGGGAAGGAGGAGAAAGGGGGAGGAGGAAGAGAAGAGAAGGAAGAGAGGAGGAAGGGGAAGAGAAGAGGGAAGGGAGGAGGGATAGGAGTAGGAAGGGAGAAGAAGGGAGGGAGGAGGAAGGGGAAGAGGAGGGAAGGGAGGAGGGGGAGGAGGAGGAAGGGGAAGAGGAGAGAGGGGGGAGGTGGTGGCTGAAGCAACCAGCAGCTAGCCAGTGCAGAGGAGCCCATTAGGGCTGTGCGGTAATTAAAGTTTACAAGGCACTTTCACGTTTATCAACGCTGCTCCCAGCCGCAGCCCTGGGAGGCGGTGGGGCCCAGGCAGGGTGCTCAGCCCTTTCTACCAGATGACACGGGAAGATCTGGGAGAAGTGGGGTGGCCACCGAAGGCCAGGCACTTGTCAGATCCCGAGACTTGATGACCCACAGCCTCCTGGGCCCCCCAGCTACTCCTCAGACCTCAGGCCACCAGGCAGACCTCTCAGGAGCAGCTGCAGCAGGCTGCTGTCCTCCACCTGGTAAACACTTCCCTCAGGTTGACTCAGTTTTAAGAGGAAAGCACCGGGGCCACACGCAGCAGCAGCAGCAGTCAGTTGTGATGGATGGAATGGAACTGAGTGGACACAGGGAAAACAACCTGGCATGATTAATGTCTAGGTAGACATTGTTCCCCTCTGGGGCTGCCTCGCCCGGGGCTTGCTGTCTGTTAAATGGTAAGATTGGCAGGTGTTGGGAGGCAGTTAGCCACAAAGCTGACTCTCTCTGATGTAATCGGGCAGCCTGGGAGTGGGTGAGAAGGGAAGCGTTTCCCCACCTCAGCATGAAGCAAAGGTACCTACCTGTCCCTGGTATCCGAGCACCGCCCAAAACACAAAGCCTGCTTGACTCAGCGATGTGTTCATTTTCCAGGTTCCTCTCATTAGGTACAGAAAGATTCCAGGAGCTAATCGGAGGGTTTATCCGATAAAAGTGGGACAAGCTGAGTTCAGTCCCCAGGATCCACGTGCTAGAGAGACCGCCACAAGATGTCCTGTGACCTTACACACGCGCTTGTGAGGCATTCACTCTCACACCACACCCCTCAAAAAAAAAAACGAGCCAAGATAGAGTTTGGTGGCGGGTCACATGCTTAGCCTACACAGGATGCTGGGTTCTGTGGAGCTGGTCTTCACAACTGGAGAGAATTCCATCAGAAATAAAATACTAGCCTTAGAGAAAATATCAGATAAATGGTGTGCCCCCACATACACACACACCTGAGCAAAAACTGCCCTGGTCTGTGGTGCAGGTCAGAGGTCAGCCTCAGGGTTGCCCCTTAGCCCCCATTGTCTCTCACTAAACCTGGGACTCAGCAAGTCGGCTGGCTTCCAGTGGGCCCTGGGGACAGCTTGGCTTTCCCTCCCCAGCACCACCACATCCAGCTGGGTCCTGCAGATCAGACTCAACTCCCTGTTTTTGCAGGCAAATTGTTTGCCTTCCTGCATTTTTAAGCGGTTGTAGGACAGGGGGCCTGGGCATATTTTAGGATTACTTTGTGTCTATTTTGTGGTAATAAAGTCTAGAGGATAGCTACCACTTGCCCATCACAATGGTAGAACGCGTGGTCCATACAGGGAGAGACCCGCTCAATGCCAGAAAGCTGGCTCTTACAGAAGTGTATCAGGGAAAAGTATCAGGCACAAAATGCCACCTCTAAAATCCACCCAGAAATGAGGGAGGGCATCAAGCTAGGCTGCACAATGTATGAATCCTATAAACATGCTGGAACATCAAGTTGAAACAATTCTCCCAGGAAGTAATGGAGGCTGAGAGTGGGCGCCACCAGGAAGGAAGTGGGAGAGAAACAGGAGGGGCCTTGAAGTCTAGATATAGAGCCTCAGCTTTTTTTGTTGTTGTTTTGAGGTAGGGTATCTCTGCATAGCCCAGGCTATGCTGGAACTTACTATGTAGACTAGGCTGGCCCTCAAATTCATGGAGATCTGCCTGCCTCTGCCTCCCAGGTGCTGGGAGGTCTAGATTATTTTTTGTTGGGACAAATAGACAGATCATTTAAAAGAGGGGAGGTGCTTGGTCCTCCCAAGCCCCAGAGAAGTAGGACGCTAGAGGGATGTGGCAGGAGTGGGAAGGTGGGTGGGGAGCGCCCTCTTAGAGGTAAAAGGGAGGGGGGAGGGTGGGGGGGATAACATTTGAAATGTAAACAAATAAAATGATTAATAAATAAAATAAATAAAGGAGCCGTTCTCATCCTTCCTAATGCTGTGACCCTTTAATACAGTTCCTCCAATATGGTGACATCCTCCCAACCATAAAATTATTTTATTGCTATTTCATAATGGTGATTTTGCTACTGTTACGAATTGTAATGTAGATATTTTTGGAGGTGGAGGTTTGTCAAAAGGGTTTCAACCCAGAGATTGAAAACCGCTGATTTAAAGAAAGGTTGGCTTGGGCTCATGGTTTGAGGGGGGTGAACACGTGGATGGCTCCATCTCTTTGGGTCTGAGTGAAAATGAATCTTGCAGCATCAGGAGTGTGGAAGTGTAAGGGTACTCACCTCATACAGACAGGGAGAGACAGAGACAGAGACAGAAACAGAAACAGAGACAGACAGAGACAGACAGAGAGACTGAGGCTGAAACAGAGAGACAGACAGACCGTTGGGTTTCTGCTACTGCTCTGGGCCAGTGCCACCCACATTCAGGAGTGGGATTTCCCCCTTGGCTGCTTTCCCACATGCCAATCATCTCTAGAGATAGCCTTATGGGCATGCCCAGAAGTGGGCTTCTCTAGCCCAGGCTTTTCTCGGGCTAGCCAAAAAGACAGCCAAGGTTCAGACCATCTACAAAGCGCAGTCTGTTCCCAGACACACTGGCCTGATTTTACTTCCCCTCATGCTTAACTTTTGTTTTCCTGGATGCAGTGGGTACCTTGACGCTGGTGTTGTTGTTGTTAATTTGCCTTTTCCCCCAACTTAATATTTCCTTTAATCATTTGTAAATTTACTGCAGTGCACCTCCATCACAGTGCTCCCAGGCCCATCCTCCCTCCCTTGTGCCCCCCCCCAAACAAACAAACAAAGAAACAAAAACCAAGTCCAGTTTTACGTTGCCTATACACTCACTGGAGCATGGCCAGACTCCCAGCAGCCAGCCCCTGTCCCAACCCATCCCCACCCCTGCCAGATGCCATCTCAACTGTGATGGTGCACTTCAGCATCTTTTTTTTTTTTTTTTTTTTTTTTAAAGATTTATTTATTTATTATATGTAAGTACACTGTAGCTGTCTTCAGACACTCCAGAAGAGGGCGTCAGATCTCATTACGGATGGTTGTGAGCCACCATGTGGTTGCTGGGATTTGAACTTTGGACCTTCGGAAGAACAATCGGGTGCTCTTACCCACTGAGCCATCTCACCAGCCCAGCACTTCAGCATCTTTATCATAGTTTGTAAGGATCTCTTCAATAGCTTCCTGTCTGCATTGTGTGGTTTTTTAGGGGGTGGGGGCGGGGGAGTTGTCACAGAAGCCTTCAGTGCCTCTCATTCTCAAGTCTTGATACAACTGCCAGAGAAGCTGTCTGCTCAGAACAGAGAGCATCCTGGACATCCACCTGGTCCCAGGAGGCAGCATGGACCACAGACAGCCTCTGGCAGATCACAGATCACAGATAGCAACATGGCCTCTGGCAGCAGCACAGACCATAAGCATCAACCTGACCCAAGGTAGGAGCACAGATCACAAACATCAGCATGGCCTCCGGCAGAAGCACAGACCATGGACCAGGTGATGGTGGTGCATACCTTTAGTCTCAGCACTAGGGAGGCGGAGGCAGGTGGATCTCTGTGAGTTTGAGGCCAGCCTGGTCTACTGAGCGAGTTCCAGGACAGCCATGGTTACAGAGGGACTCCCTATTGCCCTATCTTGAAAAGAAAAAAAAAAAAACTTTTTTTATTTTTTAGCAGGCCAGAGAGATGGCTCAAGGTTTAGAAGGATTAATTCTCCTGTAGCGAATCCAAGTTCAGCACTTAGGTAGCTCACAACCGGATCTTAGGTCCTTTTCTGGTTCCCTCAGGCACCTGCTCACACATGCACGCACACACAATTTTTAGAATAAAATAGATTCTTTAAATCAGCATATGTATGTCAGAATGTAAATGTGATTTTAATTAAATTATTTTATGAAAATAAAAAATAGTAAAATGTAAAGAGGAGGAGGAGAAAGGAGAGAGAAGGAAAAACGGTGAATGAGAGATGGAAGAGGAGAGAGCTCTTTAAACCGACACAAGCAGTGCACAACATTGTTTAGATTCTGATCCAAAGGAGCTGGTGTGTGTGTGTGTGTGTGTGTGTATGCATGTGTGTGGGGGGGGGATGTGGGTGTGGGGGGGTTGTTTGTTTGTGCCTGTGGTCTGTGTATGATTGTCTCTGTGTATGTGAGTGTGTGTGTGTGTATGGGTACACATGTGTCTATGAGTATGTTTGTGAGTGTTTGTATGTGAGTGCATGTGTGCCTCTGTGTATGTTTGTTGGTGAGTGTGAGTGTGTGTGTGTGTGTGTGTGTGTATCCTTCTTCCTCATCCTTTAAAAGTAGATGCTGAGTCATTTCATGGTGAAGTAATGTAAGTTCAGAATTCACTTGGCAGTCACCTGGAATGGAACTGAAGCAGCCATCCTGAAGCAGGTGACAGGGTGAAGGCCATGAGTTGCAGGTGGACCCACATCTCAGTTCCCATCCTGGTCAAAGGGCAGGTGTAGTGGGAGGCACCTGTGCCAGCCTCTGGTGACAAGTCCTCTAAGCTCTTGCATGTTCTTAAACTTTAAGGGTTTCTTTGTTCTTTGTGTGTGTGTGTGTGTGTGTGTGTGTGTCCACACATGTGTGTCTGTGCCTATGCATAGGAAGGTATACATGCATGTGCCCTTGGAGTCCAGCAGTGGTCCTCCCATCCCCAGGAGCTGGGTTCAGGCAGTTGCAGTCATCTGACTGAGTTCTCTGAAGAGCAGTGCTCTCGACCCCTGAGCCATTCCTCTACGCCCTCCCTCATCTGCAATCATAAAGGTTTAACATAACTCAGATTCTACAAGAACATTAGAAGTCTCCCTGCCATTATTCCCCTAAAATGTAGGTCAAGTGCTCCTCAAAATGTCCCACAGTCACCCTTCTCCAGGAAGAATGAGTTTTGTTCTGTGTGCCTGGGTCTCCTGTTTCCTGTCACCCCAACCCAGTGGGAAGGCTCTTCGCTACAAGGCTGGGGGCCTGGTTCTAGATTTGGGGGAGGCTGCTCTGACAGGTCTTCAAAGGACTCCAGGCCTTGCCTGCTGCGTGACCCACTGAGAGTTCACAGTTCTCTAGTTGGCTAATTATGAGCCAAACATGAACTTTTCCTCGTGTGGGGGTCCTTTTGCACTTGGCAAAATGCGACATCATCTCATTTCAAAGCCGGGAAACAAGGACTTTAGAAGATTTAAAAACCCACCCAACTGCAGAGGCTCCTCGGACATCAAATAGCTTTTTGGAAACAAGGTTTTGATGAGTTTCGAGCAAATGAGCTAGACACATATGGAGTGAATTCCCCTTCAAATCCACAAGGATTTAAGACACGAAGGAGAAGGGGGCTGGCAAGTAGCGTCTCAGAATTATCAAACCCCGTGAATTTTTCAAACAGTGTGAAACGGTCAGAAAGTCCAAACTGCTAGGTTTGGGAGGAAGTGTCTCTAAGCATGTGGGGTGCACACCGCCCATGGCCATTGGCTTCTCGGCCACCCCTGTCCTTATTGAAGGGTGAGAGGACAGGAAAGGAAGTTTCAGGAGGTGGTGATTGACAAAGATTGTGGGTGTTCTGTTTGCCACGCACACTGAGAGAAGTACTAAACTCCTCTCCTCAGCCATCAACAAAAAAACCAACATGGTGCCCAGCAGATCCAATGAGCTGAGCCAGACCCCATCCCAGGCTCAGAGGGAATGCAAGGTCCAGGATGTCCATTCACAACCACTGTCAAGACAGCAGGAGACACCTCAGGTCCAGACATTTGCAAACCCTTAAGACCCTCAACTCAGTGGAGCAGACTAGTGTCTAGGTCTTTGGTGTCACCCATAGGGGCAAGCAGCTATGAGGCTGCAGATAGAACCGGGGTTTCCCAGTCCCCAGGACATACTGAGGCTGTAGCCCAAGACCGCTGAGCACAGCCCAAGGCAACAATCTGGATGTCTAAGACCTAGAACATGACTGAAAATCTGTGTGACTGTGCTTCCCAGGGCTGGGCACATAAAGCTCCCAGAAGTTTCCAGAATACACACCAAGGTTGCTCCAGCCCTGTCTGCACAGTGGAACTGGAATTCACCCTCCATTCTGTCTGTCTACATGCATCCAGAGCCCACTGGAGACACAGATGTGAATAGTGAAAGGAGACGAATTCCGGCACCTCAGTGCCTGCGTTTGCCTCCCAGCCAGCCACACCTAGAGAGCTGTATGATACTGGTAACTCTCCAGCTTCCCTGACATCGAGCCTCCAGCTTCTGGGAAGGGGGGGGGGGGACAGGGGGAATGGGAACGGCAGCCTTGCATGAGTCCACACTTGCTGAGGCTGTAGTGCTTAGGCAGTACCCGCTGCTCTTGTTACGATGTGCCAATCACCCCTCAGAAATGACCTCATCTCATTTAATCCTCCCCACTGCCTTGGCGTTATTAGCCCCATTTGTGGGATGAGACATCCGAGGCTCCTGGAGGCTGAGTGACTTGCTAACCACTGGCAAAGCCAGATTCCCAGTCCGATAGGCCTGGCTCCAGAACCATCTCGAGCCTAGGAGGCGCCTCGACTTGGAGCGCAGGAGTCACGCAGGCTATCCATCCAATCAGCTCCGTCTCTCTCTCTGCAGGGGCTCTGGGCAGCTAGCAAGCTCGATGCCAGGACACTTTCTTCGTTTTGTTTTTTTTTTGCATTGAGACAGGGTTTCAGGTATAACAACCCTGAGACTCACTTTGTAAACCAGGCTGGCCTCGAACTCACACAGATCCACCTGCCTCTGCCTCTAGGATTAAAATCTCTTGCACCCCCACCCCTGGCTGCTAGGGCATTTTCTGAATGCAGAGCTTCCCACCTCTGTAGTCTAGGATGGGGACGGAGTGTCTCTTATGAGCTCTGTTCTGGGGAAGCTCTAATGCCATTGCTGCCAACTACCTGGGTGGGCAACCTTGAACCTTCTTCTCACGAGCCTAATGGCAGACCTTGTACCACAGGACAGGGCAAAATGAGACCCAGAAGAGTCCTCATGGCATTCCCAGGGAACCGGCTTTGCACAGACCAGAACCTGCCTACGCAAAGGCACAGAAACGACAGGGCAACCAGCCACCTGTGCCACTCTATGGTCTTCTCAACCCATTTCACAGATAGCCAGGTGTTGCACAGGTTAATAAGGCCCATAAATATCCATGTAGATTAGCTGGTTCTGCTTGCTGGGAGACCTGGACATAAAAAGAAACACTGTAATTCTCAAAGCCACCAAAGGCAGGGGCATGGCTGCTACACAGTCTGATAGACACAGATAACTCCCTCAACATCAGTTTTTCCATCTGTTAAATGGAACCATTTGCATTTGTTACCATTGTGGTTATCATAGCGCCCTAGTGAGTGATGGAAAAAGACATTCCCATAACCATAATCAGCCTCTGCTGATCACCAAGAGTCCCAGGGAGAGCCAAGAATGCTGCAGGTCTGGACCATAAGCAGTGAGCAAAATGGAAACACACATACACACTCACACACATACACATACCCTCTCACACATACACACACACATACATACACACTTTTACACACACATGCACATGCACACACATACACATACTCTCACACATACACACTCACACACATACACACATTCATACACATATATACTCTCTCACACACACATACACACACTCACATACACCCTCACGCACACATACACAACTCACACATACTCTCACACACAAACATATACAATCTCACATATATATACACACATATACATACATACACTCACATACACACACACTCTCCCACATACACATATACACACACTCTTACACACACTCACATACACACACTCTTACACACACTCACATACACACACTCTCACATATACACATATATACACACACCCTCACACACATACACACACCCACACCCACTCACACACATACATACACACACTCTCTCACACACACATACATAAACACACATACACACACTCATACACTCTCTCACACACGCACATACATACACACACTCACACACATACACAGGGCTTGAGATGAAAGAATCGCTTCACCACATCAAAAATCACAAACCTATTACATATTTAAAGCCCAGCGAGGGGCCTGAGCCCTTTGAAGCCAAGGTAAATACAAGAGTTTAACAGCTTATTTTAGCTATCCAATTGGGAACTGAGCTGTTTAAATGGACTTGGGTCGCTGGCCATCTCTCCCCGGATGGAGCATTTGTTAGAAATCTGAGTTTTAGTGAACCAGAGTCTTATGGTGGTCTCCACTTTGTTTCTTAATGGGGTCGGGTTTTTTTGAGGTTTTTTTTTCTTTCTTCATCCTTTTGGCTTCCCAATTGGAGAATAAAAGATCCCTTTTGAAGTATTTTATTGATGAATGAGCCGCTATAAATAACCCTCCATGGCAGGAACCCATCTCCAAAGTTGACTCTGCAGTTGAAGAAGCCACGGGAATGAAGGGCAGTTTATGGCGCCAGGCCATGAAATGGTTTAATGGGCTTCACACTGTTTAACCTCATCTTTACAGATGTTAAAATAGAAATGTAGTTATTTTAACAACGATGATCACGTATTGCTTTGCTAAGAAAAACAAAGGCTTGGGACAATGACAGAGCTCACTGGATAGTGGCAAGGGGGATGTGGGGGTAGACCATCCCCACCGATCAGAACAAGAGCAGGGTTGAGATTCTTCATGGCCCACCCCCACCCCTGGCCAAAGTCATTTGCCCTTCGAGTTTACACACAAAGCAAACCACCATTCCATGGCCATTCAGACCAACTTCTAGCATCAAGTCAGGCTCAGCACAGTGACTTATGGGACCCACTGGGAATTTCAGTTGCTAAGAAAGATGACCAGTCACTCTCATTGGAATGTGAAGGACTTGCCTCATGTCTCATGCTCCCAGCCACCACCCACATCCCCTGTACCGAAACACCACCCTTCACGGGGTACCGCTCTAGCCAGAAGCAGGCAATAGAACCCACCAGAAAGCAGTCAACCCAGGGGCACCAGCTCCAGGTTCCATGTCCCTCAGGAGGGAGTGTGGTTACCCATGAGGTCTCTTCTCTGACTCTTCAGGGAGGGTCTCAGTCCAGCCATACCCAGGGTGAATACTGTCTTGGTTTTCACTGGGGTGACACTGTCCTGCCTGCATGCACTCTTGGGCCCAAACCCCTCCATCTTTGGTACTGTGGCATCATGCTTAGGGGAAGCGCTCACATCCCCTCCTGGCTCTGTACTGAGGTCATCACCAAGAAGACACCCAGGCACTCAACACTGACTGGAAAAGCAGCTCACCTGGAGGCTGTGGCTTCTCCAAGGTGGGATACTCTCCACTTAGTCACTGGGCTGGGTGGATGTGGGAAGAGATGCTTTCTGAAGTGAAACACGAATCCACCAAGCACTGTCTATATCTGTTTCCCTTCCCCTCAGGTGGGAGAGCCAGGTATTGAGTGACAAACGTATGTGCCACCACATGGGCAAACAAGGAAGTGGAGAGAATGATAGAACCTTTGTCCTAATAGGCTGTCCATGGAACAGCTGGGGAGAGAGGTATACATCTAAGACAGAGTCATTTTCTCTTCCTCCTCCTCTCCCTCCTCCTCCTCTCCCTCCTTCTCTTCTCCCTCCTCCTCTCTCTCCTCCTCCTCCTCCTCTCTCTCCTCCTTCTCTTCCTCCTCCTCCTCCTTTTTCCTAAGAATTTAACCTGGAGCCTCACACAGGCTAGGCAAGCACATTACCAGCAAGTCCCCCTGAGCAATTTTTAAATTTGGTGATGACAGCAATGGTGATGGTGATGATACCATGGTGACGATGCTGGTGAGGGGATTATTGATGATGGTGGTGGTGATGGTGGTGGTGGTGATGATCACAATGATGACGATGATGGTGGCTGTGGTGGTGACATGTGTCCTATCTACTTTCCATCACTGTGATAAAATACTACAATCAATCAGCTTATAGAAGAGAGATGGTATTTAGGCTTACAAATCCAAAGATGGTGAGGATCACATTATTTACCACAAGCTCAAAGAAAGACAGCGAACTGGGACTGGTATGATGCTTCAAAGCCCCAGCGCAGCCATGTGTGCCCTCTCTCCCACAGCAAGGCTATACCTCCCCATTACCTATTTGGGGAAACAGCGCCACCAACTGGGGACCAATTATTCAAATATCTGAGCCTGTGGGGGAATACTATCCAAACTATCATAATGGGCAGCTACCACGAAGCCCTTCTGAATTCTACAAAGGCACCTGGATGGGGAGATCCAAGGCGGATGGGGTTGTGCCATCTACCCCAGCAGCCATGAGGTGTAAGCATCCTCTGCCCCTGAGTGTGGAAAACACAGTTTGTATAAACAAAGGGTTCCTGTGAACACTGAGCACACACAGGATTTCAAAGGCATGCACACGCAGGATTTCAAAGGCATGCACACGCGCACATGCGCACGCACACACACACGTAAAATATCATGGTAATTCTTCATACTGAATTACCCAGCGAAATAATATTTTGCTATATGAGGTCGGATATTTGAGGTTAAATCAAATACGTTACTAAAATTAGTTTCGCCTGCTTACTTTTGCTTTTTAAATGCAGCCACCACCCGTGGTTGAACTGCTCTCTCTTGGTTCACTGGTCTAGAAGGAAAACAGATGCCATTTACTCCCTGAGTTTAAGAACTACAGTTAGAGGTGACAAATGGCCCCAGGTCCGACCTTCCATCCCCTGCACCACAGAAAGAAAGGGAAAGAGAATTCCCGAGTTCCATGAACCTGTTACAGGGAGACAAGATGACAAAAGACCAGTCTGTCCCATGGGTTTTGTTCCAACCAATGCTGAGAGGTCACAAAGGGTCCCAAGGGGCTGGCCAACCTTCAGTGCCACAGGGAGAGGACCCTTGTCCAAAAAGATCTGGACTGGAGGGAAAGGTTCTTGTTTGAGATTTTATCAGGTTCTTGAAATGTTTGCATGTGAGCCATCTTGGGCATGAGCCCCACGTGTGAACATTAAGTTAATCCTAATTTAATTGTATTTCATACATGACTTACACGATTGAAAGGTTATTTTATGGAGGATGTGTGTGTGCATGGACAGGCATGTGCACATGCATGCATGTGTGTGTGTGTGTGTGTGTGTGTATGTGTGTGTGTGTGTGTGTGTGTATGAGAGAGAGAGAGAGAGAGGCAGAGACAAAGACAGAGACAGAGACAGAGAGACAGAGATTCGTGCAGCAGTTAGAGGACACCTTTCAGGTCATCTTACTGACCCTTTATGGGAGTTTTTTTTTTTAAAGTAACTATGTATGTTGGACATGTCCCCTGATCTCCAGAGAGAAGGGGTGAGTATTTACAAAACTGCATATAAGGATGGTTTAAAATGAAAGAAAAATGGACATGAGAGTTCTTGGACAAGGGCCAACAACATGGTCCCGTGGGTTAAGATGCAAGTCGGCCAACCTGAGTTCTCTCCCTGCAAGTCATGTAAAGGAAAGACAGGACCAGCTCCACGGAAGCATCTGATCTCCACGTGCACGGTGGCACACATGTGCCCCACATATGTGCATACACATACATACACACATACACACACACCACACATGCACACATACATACACACACATAAACACACATTTACACATCTGCACACACATGCATGCACATGCATACGCACACACATGAGAGAGAGAGAGAGAGAAAACACATAACCGTGTCCTGTGATTTCATATGTAAAGGTTTTAAAACCAGTATGTGTTTGAATGTTTGCTTACATGTGTATGTGCGCCATGTGATTACTTAGTACCAGTGGAGGCCAGAAGAGGGCACCAGATCCTCTGGAACTGGAGTTACAGGCCATTATGAACTACCCAACACGCTGTAAGTGGAACCCAGGTCGTCTGCATGAGCAGCGATTCCTCTTAACTGCTGAGCCATCTCTACAGCCCTGTGATCTATGTTTTTTAAAGAGGACCTTCTTGAATAAGATAATTCTTATCTTCCTGGATATTTCCTCATCCTGCATCAAAAGAAAAAAAAACCTTACTGAGTTAATGCAACCCTCTCTGTTTACGTCTTTCCACACGCAGGCTGCACGCAGGAAAGGATTGTTACATCCAGAGATCTCTGTGCTTCACGGGGAATGGTAAACACATTCTGCTCACAGCGACAATGAGGATGGTGCTGGTGATGATGGTGGTGGTGGTAGTAGGGATGGTGATGGTGAAGGTGGCACTGGTAATGGTGATGATTACCTGATGATGGCGTTCCACTGATATAACCATCTATAGACATTCTGGGGAGGGAGGGCACCACGGTAGAATACCTGCCTACCATGTGCAAGTTCCTGAGTCCCAATTCCTGTACCATAAAAAAATAAATAAATCAAGATACACACATAACTACATATAAAAAAATAAAATAGCAAGGAGCCTTGGAGACACTGAACACACTCCCTGACCACCCGGGTGTCCCGGAGGAGAGGGTTTCTGTCTTCGGTGCTTTGTGGGGGTCATGTATGTCATCAGAGAGAGCAAAGACAAGAAAGGGACAGCTTTGCTCACAGATCCTCAGAGCAAATGGTAGGTCAGATGTAAGAGACAGGCGTGGGATAGCATCAGGAAACAGTGATCTGCGGTTAGCTTCTCCTCCCCTCATTCTCCCTACATCCCTAAATCCTAAATTGTGACATCTGCCCGTCACAGTCTGCATGCTCACTCAAGGGAGCTTTTAAAAAAAACTGACCCACCAGAACTTAAGGCTCAGCATTCCAGAGCACCGGCTGCCCCTTCAGAGGACCTGGATCCAGTTCCCAGCACCCAGACAGTGGCTCACTGTCTTCTGCCAATGCCCTCTTCGGGCTTCTGTGGGCATTGAAGATGTGCATGTAGTTAAAACATCCATAGGCATAAAATAAAAATGCATCCTGAAAAAAAAATAATTAAAAACAAAAACTCAGCCATCTGGTCCCACCACCAGCTGACTCTGTCCTCTGGGGACAGGACACAGGCACCAGGAAGCCGTCACCAGTCAGAGTAGGCGGCCCATGGCCTCGTGGCTGTGATCTCATCTCAGTGAATGCCTCTTAGAAAACCAGCAGAGACAAGAAGCAGAACCCCGGGATTAGGCTCCTTTCTTGCATCTGACTTCCTTGCTGGCTAAGTGACCCTGACGGAGACTCAGTGCTATCCTCCCCCTGAGAGCGCCTCACCCAGCCTCTGTCTCACCACCTGGATCCTTGCAAGGTGTCCGTGTCCTCGGGCACCAGTCGGGAACCTGGTAGTGCCCACGTGGATTATCGTCACCGCTTCCATCCTGTGCTGAAGATGGAGCACACATAGTGCCAACGCCAAGTCCAAAAAATGTGGGGAAGTTTATTTCTCCCACCAAACATTCCTGATTTGTAATGTGCTTTCTAAAAGCGTTCCCGCTGATCAAGCCCTTGCTATATTTAGCAGCAGCATTGAAAAGCCACGCTCTTTATAAGGCGGGCCATGAGATGGAAGGTTTGGCAAAAGCCTCCTGCAGGCCCCCTTCGCCACGGGAGAGGGGTCTGGGATCTTCCTTGCCCCACGGAAGGCCTCAGTGCTGGGGCGGAACTGACAGGCTTTTGTAAATCTGTAAACTAGACTTCGGGTCCCAGGAAGTGTCCTTGAAGCCCTCTCAGTGCCTGGGTACAGCAGAGATGTGTGCAGGGTTTTCATTCCGCTCGCTGTCCCTGGGAATCTTTCATTCTCCACCCCTCCCTCACCACCACCCCCCCATCTTCCTGATGTCTCCCACTGTCCTTCTCCCCCCCCCCCCCCCACCGCTGAGCCAGTCAGTTCTTTTGCTTTCTACGTGTTTGCATGCTCAGCCCATTCCAAGAGATAAACTAAATGCAACAAGGAGATTCCATGGGGCTAGCCTGGGCCTGCTCCATAGGGCTAGCCTGGGCCTGCTCCATAGGGCTAGCCTGGGCCTGCTCCATAGGGCTAGCCTGGGCCTGCTCGGGTTGCGGGAGTGGATGGGCAAAATTGAAACTCCTTAGCAGAGCTGCTGTTCCAGAAAATGCCCCGAGACTGAGAAGTCTCCAGTTGAGGTTGGAGTGGAGCCTGTCACTCCCACACACCCAACTGAAACTCTGGCTAAGCTGAAGGAGCTAACCCAGGGCAGGCTATGCCCACCTGTTAGGTCACTGGGTGTGACAGCTCCGTGGGACAGAGGCAGTGCTGAATGTTCCCTCCGTCGGATGTGTGACAAAAGTCAAGACCTAGAGAGTCTGGCCGATTTGCCGAAGTCGGCAGCAAGTGGAGGCAGAGCTGGTCACCAACTTCACTAGACACAGTTGATGACTCTTTCGCGCCCAGCCTACACATTGAGTCCACATGGGCGAGGGATTACTGGGAGGCTAGCGGCAGGCAGGGGTGTGCAGAAGGGGGAACATGCCCAAAGAACGGGGCGGTGGATGGTAGCCAGCTATACAGCAAAGGATATGAGAGCCGAATGAGTAGGGTGCCCTGAGGCTTACAGCGTCTCTCACTGTACACCATGGGGTTGTGAGTCACTGCTGAAAGTCAGCCCGGCCAATGTCCACCTGACCCATGAGCCATGGGTCCCCTGGGAGCCACAACCAGCTCCGGACCTCGCCCATCTCAATGGCTCAGGATTAGTGACTAGAGCTTGCTCTGTCCTCTTGGAAGCTTGCCCAAGAGGGACCAAATCTCCAGGAAGTCAAGGCTCAGACCAGCACCATCTGAAACATCCCAGTCTGGCTCTTAATCGCCGACATGGTGGTCAGGACAGCAGCCACCAACAGGCCCAAGAAGAAGGACCTCTCAGCCTGTCATTGGGCTTGCCCTTGCTCAGGCCCACTCTGTCCCAAGTATGCATCAAGTATATAGCTCATCTTCTATAGGCCTTGTTACCCAGTCTTCCTTGCGGCTAGAATTCTGGCAGGTAACAGCCAGTCAGAGGTATTGGCAGCATAAGGCAGGTAGGCCAAGGGGGGTTGGGGGAGGGGTGGAGCTGTTGGGGTGGAGGGGAGGTAAAGGTGGGGCATGTACTCACCTTACCAATCAATCTGGTCTCCTCGCCTGACCCCCAGCCCCCACAATACGATCCTATTCATTGATCTGTGGAGCCCCAATTTCCCTTCAATTTCCTGTGGGACCCTAATTCTCAAACCTGATAGGAAAGGAGGTTCAAGGCCAACCTTTACCCCACAACCTGCCCTCCTTCCTCCACACCTGGTACTAGTATAAACAAGGGCACCCAAAGATAATGTTCCCCAGCCCCCATAGTACATGTATCCAGCTCACTCCCCAATTGGGCCTATGAGCATCTTGCCCAGGGCCACCAGCACTCGGATGCCATTTGAATGGACAAGAATCCCTGCCATCCAGTCTCAGCCCTTCCCAAGTCACTGCAAGCACTCTGGCATCTGCCTGGGCCTGCAGAACCTGGCCCTGGGACCTTGAGGCAGGAGCAGCACCAAGGACCACATGCCAGTGGGTGGTTTTAAAGGACTCTGAGGCATAGCAAATGAATTTGCCTTCCCCACAAACCCCCACTCCTTCTTTTTAACAGCAGATGATTTTGTCATTGAGCCTTTCTACTCTATGAAGCAACCCTGTTTCCAGACGCCATGAGGCACAGCCAGTGCACAAAACCGAGACTATGTATCCATTTTCTCACGCAGTGGAAACCTTGGGCAGCTGACATGAGGGCGGGCCAGCCCTGGCTCCCATAATAGCCACCATCTGTGGCCCCGTCTTGAGCAGTCACTGGCCACTTCTTGAAGTAGTGAGGAGGACACATGGCTCCAGGGTCCATCTGAGAATGGCTGGAGTTAGTGGCCACACCCTGAATGCCCCAGACAGGTCTTGTTTATGTCCTCAGAAATATGCATCAGACCCTTAGCATTCTAAACATCTGGTCTACAAAACTCTCTACTGATATCAAGAGTGGCAAAGGCTCAGAGTCAGGGGGTCTTCGGAGACACCAAGCCTGAGTTAGTCTCATCACAGTAATACAGAAACATGGATAATCTGTCCCTAGTCGGAACGACATAGAAAAATGAAACTGTGCGGAGCCGTTTACAGGACTGGGGAGGTGGCTCAGTGGGTAGATGCCTGATGTGCAATCTTGAGGACCTGAGTTCAAATCTCCAGAACTCATGAAAAGCCAGATGCTGGCAACTATGATCTCAGGACTTCTGCAGAGATGGGAGGTGAGGACAGGAGAGTCCAGAAGCTGGTGGGTCAACTAGCCCTGTGTGTGTATACAGAAGTAAACAACAAGAGACACCCTGAGTCAAACAAGATGGAAGATGAAAACTGACACAGAGCTTGTCCTTTGATCTCCACATGCATGCCAAAGCACACACATGACCACATTTGTGCACATGAACATGCACACACATATAAACACACGTGCGCACGCACACACACACACAAGCATACATGCACACATAGTTTTACAGAGGAAGTTCAGCACTCAATCCAAGTCCCAGCTTCATGCACAAGTCTCTGAGTGGCCCTGTACAACTGCCCAGACATATGTAGGTATTTGCATGTACACTTACACACTTGCATGTGTGTTCACATCCATGCACATGCTCACCAATAATCTACC
This sequence comes from Mus musculus, assembly GCF_000001635.26. Classification (NCBI taxonomy): domain Eukaryota; kingdom Metazoa; phylum Chordata; class Mammalia; order Rodentia; family Muridae; genus Mus; species Mus musculus. The sequence continues at coordinate 121,132,263 of NC_000074.6, read as the reverse complement.
TGTTGTCATATCCAGTGGGTTTATCTGCATGGGAGACAGAGACAGGGAAGCAGGTAGAAACAGAAAGACACAAAGAGAATCAGATGAACACACGGATACAAGCACAAACACACACAAGAGACAGAGAGACAGAGAGAGACAAAAGACAGAGGTGCATACAGAGAGAGACAGAGACAGGGAGACAAAGAGAGAGACAAAGACAGTCAGACACACACTCAAGAGAGACAAAAGACAGGCACGCATATACAAACACACACAGAGAGCTCAGCGGAGATCCAGTCCTTTGTTCTGTGCAGAGATGACCTTCTGATTGCGTGAGAATAGAATCATAGTCTCCCTTCTGCTTCCCGTTAAACACAACTGGAGTGCTGTCTTAATTACTAGCAGACTTCACTTTCTGTCTCTCTCTGTGTCTCTCTCTGTCTATGTCTCTCTCTGTCTCTGTCTCTGTCTCTCTCTCTCCCTCTCTCTCTCTCTCTCTCCAGGATCTCATTGTGTAACCCTAGGTGCCCTGGAACTCCTATGTAGACCAGGGTGCCCTTGAACTCAGAGATCAACCTGCCTGCCTCTGCCTCCTGATTACTGGCATGCTCCACCATGCCTGGCCTGAAACCACTCTTTATCTAGCTAATCAATAATAATAATAATAATAATAATAATAATAATAATAATAACAATAATAATAATAAATAAATTATAATACTAGTAGTAGTTGTTGTAGTAATACTCTATACTACTTAAGCCAGTTAAATACATGGACATCAGAGCAGCTGCTTGGCTGTCGAGGACCCAGCCCCTGCCCCTTCTCCTCAGTAGGAAAGGAACACAGAGACTGACACACACTGAATAGAAAACATCTTCACAGTCCAATTCTCCAGCGACTCTGTGCCCGATGAAAGCGGAAACTGGATAGACTCTTCCTGCATAAACACACAAAGTAGATACATGCTCTTGCATCCATCTGCCCCTTAAAAATGATGGTCTTACAAACGCTTCTTGAGTTATAACCCTAAAATACCACCTTCTAAGAACAGCAGCGTTAAATCAGCTGCTTCTTCAAGTCGGTTGTCACGAATCAACAAACACGCACAAGACCGCATGTCAAACACAAGAATGGAAAGAAAAACTAAAAGCACCCAGTCCCTCAGAACTGCTCACCCTTCCTCCAGGGCTCAGGGGAGTTTCTGGTCCCTCCTCTGCGGCTTGTCTTCACCCTCGGAAGCCAAGGCCACCAAAGATGCTGACCGGGTTCCCGGATATAATCTTAAGCTTTCTCTCTCCTGCTTTGCTGTTTGTTTATGTCCTCATAATCCACTGAACCAGTCAGTGAGAGGTTAATGAAAAGAAAACCTTTATTCATAGGCTGAACACATGGGTAACATCCAATGGGTGCCTGCCGCTGCACTCTGCTCAGTCACAGCCACCTGGGTCCACCATGGAGTCTGAGCAATGACCTTCAGATACAGCCCCTGTCCAGTCCCGGTGGGACCTGGGTTGTGGACCAGATAGTGTCACAACCGCCCAAAGTGCTTTTCCAACGCTGACCAGCAGGGGACTTGAGAGTTCTTAAGCATTTTTGCACAAGTCCTGGAAAGTGGTCATTTGTTTGGATTTTTTTTCCCTTAGTTTGAGACATGTCTAACTCTGTGCCACAAGCTATCCTTAAACTCACAGCAATCCCCCTGCCTCAGCCTTGCAAGGACTGAGATTACAGGTGTGATGCACGGCATACCTTAGTTGTTGTGAGACATCACTGTGGACCTATGCCCTAGAATTCTTAATTTTTGGTCCTTTTTTTTACATCAAGGACCAGCACTTTCCTTCCTCTGAAAGCTGAGTTGCAGAGCCCACCAGCAAGCTTAAACATGGGCACCCCAAAGGCCTGAGAGTTTCCCCCAAATTTGGAAGCAGGACTGCACTGCACGGTAACCAACTTAGTTGCCTTAGTCAGCACTTTGTTGATCTCCCCACCCCCTCCCCCTCAACCCCGCTCTCTGGTCACCTCTTATGGGTTTATGTAATGTCAATATCTAGATCTCCCTGGAGGGATATAAAGGGAACACAGACTTGAGGTACCACAGGCTTTGTCTGAAGAGAGTCCCTGTCACTCCTGGAAGCTATCTATCTCCCACACTCAGGAGTAGTATGCTCCCCCAGCCTCTCTGATTACATGTAGTCCTTCACTGTGTGTGTGTTTCTGGAAAGTGTGAGTGGGGGGGGGGAGAGAGATGGGGGGGGGACTTAGATCTTAAAAAGCTACAGAAGTTAAAAAAAAAACCCGCCCTTGAGTCATAATAATCCCTCCGATCACACACCCTTCTGTGTCCCCTGAAATTTTTTGGTGCCTTAAAAAGAAAAGCAGGCCAGGCATGGTGGAGTACGCCTTTAATCCCAGCTCTCGGGAGGCAGAGGCAGGCCAGCCTGGTCTACAAAGTGAGTTCCAGGACAGCCAGGGCTATACAGAGAAACCCTGTCTCGAACCCCTCCCCCCCACACAAAAAAAAAAAAAGAAAAGAAAAGCAGAAGTGAACAGAGGACTATGCTGTGGAATGCGGCAGGTGTGCCACTGTAAAGCCAAAGTACGTGCCAAACACACGGGGCTCCTTAAAAGAAGCTACTAGCTATAGCAAAGGGGAGCCTGGTTTATAAGCCAAGAATAAATGAGCCTTTCCCTGTCTGGAAGAAGGTTTATCTATTCATATTGAGCATTTCCGGTGAGCCTGCTTTTGTTCAACCTTAGTTGTAAACGTTAACCAGGCCTACATCTTTCCCAGAGCCTGCGGACCACGGATCATCCCCAGCATCCTGGCTGCAAGCTCCCCACATCCAATGAGATCAAAGCCAAGGCCTATGCCACACGGAGCCCGCTGAGCCTTCCATGATCCAGTTGAACCTCCACATAGAGCTGTTCGCTATATCTCTAAGTCCTGCCCTCAGGGTCAGCAGGAGACTCAGGTCCGAGTGGGGACTTGTGGTGGTCACTGTACAACGCCGCCAAAGCCTACGAGGGGCTTCTGCTGGAGACGAACCGTGAGGGCTGAGTGTGCGGCGACCATGTCCTCTACTGGACCAGTCTTTTAAATCTGCAAAGCTTCCGGTGGCTGGTTAAGTCATCTTCGGAGAAAGCAGATGGACGAGGCCCCTCAGTGCACGACTTTGGCCGGCACGGGTACGCTGCTCCAAACCCTCAGTCTCTGCCAGGGCAGAGACCGGGGCGACTCCTTCGCCCACAGGCATTGGCTCACTGGAGGTGGGGGGATCGCGAGGCAGGGAAGCAGCCGCTAATCCGCCTTAGTGGAAACGAAGCACTGTGGCCTCGGGAACCTGCAGAGGAAAATAAGAAAGGAAGGGAATCCCCAGCTGGGAAAAGCCGCCCTGGACGTGCGCGTCGAAGACCAGCGAAGCGTTGAAGGGAGGCGCTAGGCCGGAGGAGGCAGCCAGCAGAGAGGAGCCCAGCGCGCCAGGCACGGGCTTAGGGATCCCCGGTGCTTCGGCCCCTGAGGCTGGCGTCGGTCTCACGGCCAAGATGCTGTCGATGCTGAAACTCTTTGACTTGGAACCTTTTGGGGAGCCGCTGGGGGCGGGGCACAGAGGGGACCCCAGGTGGTGTGCCGGACGCTGGAGCTGGCCGCTTGCCACTGCCCCTGCGCCCTGGACTGTGAGGTCCGCGTCGGGGTCCCGGGGCTCAGGGCCGGGCCAGGGAAGGAGCGCGGGCCGCGCGGTGCCTACTGCCGGGGATTGGGAGCGATCCGGCGCGCGCGTCGGGAGTGCAGTGGCCAGGTCCGGGGACCCTACATCGCAGCCCACCTCGGACTCCGGCGGCTCGACCCGGGTGCGCTTGGCCTCCGGGGAACCCGCGGCGGGCTTGGGCTTCCTCTTCCTGCGCCGATAATTGCCGTTCTCAAACATGTCCAAGCAGCGGGGGTCCAGGGTCCAGTAGCTGCCCTTGCCCGGCCGCCCCTTCTCACGTGGCACCTTCACGAAGCACTCGTTGAGCGACAGGTTGTGGCGGATGCTGTTCTGCCAGCCTTGGCGGTTGTCGTGGTAGAACGGGAAGCGATCCATGATGAACTGGTAGATGCCGTTCAGTGTGACCCTCTGCTCGGGAGCATCCTGGATCGCCATGGCTATAAGAGCGATGTAGCTGTAGGGCGGCTTCTGCGGGGGCTCGACGCGGCCCGGGCCGGCCAGTGCAGCCGCAGGGGCGAAGGCCAGGGGCAGCCCAGGCCTCTCGGGGCTGTACACGTACAACAGCGGCGAGGCTGCCAGAGCGGCCAGCGGGGGACTGAAGAGGTGGCTCATGGCGACAGCAGCCTCTCCGCTCCACCGGGGAGTCCTAAGGACTTTGCCCCGCACCAGGGCCCTCCTGGGGAGCCCTCTGTGCGACTGCCCTGCGATCAGCCGCTCTCCCCAGCCGCTGCGCGCTTTGTCCCTTCTTCATGGCTTTAAAAATGTTAAATAATTGTTGTAAGTTTGCTATTATGTGTTGACTTAGCGCTGGAAAATAAATTGTCTATGATAAACAGTCCTTGTGTTCTCAGCCCACCCACATTAATTAAAATTTCATTGCTGAAAATCTCCCAGCTCTTCCCTCCACGTGTCTTTTTGATACCAACCAATCGGTTTCGGGGCTAGTCTTCATTTGTTTATAGAATTAGTCTGTTGATAAGTCCGCCCACCCAAGTTGAATCAAGCTGTGTTTATTTGGAAAAATTTCCGGGCACCCAATATATAAACGCACTGATCTGATGTTTGAAATACCACGTCCACCCCTTGACGCTGTAAGCACACAGTCAGCGAGGCAGGATGTGGAGGGACGGGTGGCTCTCCCCAAGCTGGGTCTGGTAGGCCAGAAAGGAGGAATGGAGATGGGGGTGGGGAAGCCAAGGGGTACATTGTAATCTGGTCTTGGGGATCCTCCCACAAAAGAGCTTTGATTTCCCCAAGCTTAGGGCATTGTAGAGATAGCACCGTTGTCTGCACTTTGGGAACTCGGAAGACAGTAGACACACACACACACACACACACACACACACACACACACACCTTACAGAGATGAGCACTCTCTAGGGGACTACTGTCGAAGAGGCCCCACCTAACGGGGTTCCAGGAGACTCAAATGACTGGATCTCAGTAGCCAACGTTTTTGGAGGTGGAAAGCAGACAGCTCTGGAAAGCTGTGGATGGGCAGAGTATCTGGTCCCCTACCTTGGCTGGCCAGAGGAAGAATACAAAACAACTCCCCTTGGAAAGTGTGGGGGGGCGGGGGGGGGACAACAAGGTCCTTGGGTCTGGCTAAGGTTCCTAGCCAGGCACACCATAAAGGGGGAGGGTGGCAGCTGGCGGGGAGCTGGTGTTCGTGAATGTAGGTCCTTAGCTCCATACGCTGTACTTTCCTGTTTATAACAAGGAGGGGGTTACAACAGCTTTACAAGTGTGTGCAGCTGCTTGGTGATTACATTAAGCATTTGTAAAGCCTGCATGCTGGTCCCCCCCACACACACACCCACCCACCCAGGGGTGTAAGCATCCCCCACCCGTCTCGTTTTACATTTAACCATGTCAAACTTTGAATCCAAACTCCTGGATGCTGCTCATTCTAAAAGGGGCATCTCTCCAAGTGGCTCCCCTCCATCCGGGTACGGTACGGATGCAGGTTAGCCTTGAGGAGGCAGTCTCTGTTCATGATGTCTGCACGCAATTATTCTTTGAAAGCAAGTGGAAACTGTGTCAAGATCTGGGTTAGTAGCCCCCCACCCCTTCCTTCTCTGCCAAAGAAGAAGCATTTGGTGGTGTTATTTGGTGGTGTCATAGGTAAAGAAAAAACTTCTGCCACCCACTGGAAGGGGAAGACACACTGAGGCTTGCACCAGTGGCTGGTACTCATATGGCCTCTGAACGTGGAGAAGTGGAGTATTGATCTTCCCACTCCAAAGGGAGGAATCCAGAATAGAGCCTTCACGTTTACGATGTCCTAGCATCCCACCACCGCAAAGATGCCAGCAAGGAATCAGAAAAATTTCATTTCTGCTTGAAAAAACAAAAACAAACACACACCACACCGATTTGGGTGACTGATAGGCCTGTGGGTGTAGCCAGCTGGCCCTTCCCATTCCACTTTCCTCTGTGACTTCAACATTTCTAACCTGAGTCCCGCAGGCAGCTCTGGCTACTGAGCTAGATCCTGGGGAGGAAGATTGGTGCCCAGAGGGTCGGAGTGTGTTTCTCTCTCGGAACTCGGCCTTTCACCCAGAATAACCCTTTAATTCTGGGATGGAAATGTGTGAGCAACCTCACCTTTGCAACCGGTTCCCTCGCTTCTGCACTCGCTTTAACAGACCCAGACCCAGAAATAAACCGCTGTCACTGGAAAACTCCATCCCTCACCTCCGCAGTCCCCGCCAATCCCAGAGCTCTCCAAGACCCCAAGTCTAGCGGGCAGCCTCAACTCGTGCGCGCCCGGCTGCGCTGTCCAGACGCCTCTTCCAAACCCTAAGGCAAATCTGAGCTCGAGTCTCAACAATAAGCACCGCCCACTTTAGTCGTGGGCTGGTTGCGGGCGGAGACACGCCCGGCAAGTGGGCGGGGCACAGACCGTAAAGGGGGAAAAGTTTAGAAACTTCCAGCGGACTTGCACCAGCAGCTTGGAGGAGCAGGGCCTGCAGTTGGCGGCGTCTGCAGGAGACTGGGGCCGGTGCACCCGGTCCCGTTCTGGGCGCAGTCTGAAGCCTGGGCTCTCAGATGACAACGAGCCTTACTTAGCCCTAGAGGGCCTCCTCTGGGGCGACCCTTGCGCAGAGGCACAGTCCAGCCTTTCCGGGGACTGCGACTCATAAGACAGCCGGGAGTCCCTGAGTCTAGGAGCGGATGCGCCCTCGTGCGGAAGCTTAGTCTTGTGAACTCAGACCTGGTTGGGTGGGGGAGCCTGGGAGGAGTAGGTGTCCGCTGTCCCAGAGAAGAAAAGGGGTTCCAGATTCCTTAAGTGTCCAACCCCCACCCACCTACCCGCCCCCGCGCGCTCACACACACACACACACACACACACACACACACACACACACACACACACACACAGCCCTCTATGTACTGGGCAGTCAACAGGAGACAGCCACCTCCCTTCCAGGAGAGGAGCCCCTTGCTTCTTCAGACCAGACGCCAGGGAGCAGAAATGGGCAGTGGTTTCTGCGTGGGATGAGGACAGCCACAGTCCCATTGCTGGAACAAAGCGGATGTGCGCTCTCCCGGAGATTATGGGGAGGAGACAGGCCCTTCAAACCTCAGCAGGAGAGCCACGATCTTCTCCCACTGCCCCCAGGGCACACCCAGAACAAAGCAGGCTTCCAAATGACGGGCCCAGCCCGGCAGTATTCTCCCAGCGACCCCAATTCTTTTTCTACGCAAGAGCTCTGGGCCTGGGATCTTACCTACTGTGTTGTGTTGGGGTGGGGACTCGGACTAGTCACCTTAATGACAACTTACAACGCTGGGGTGGTGGTGGCAGCAGCAGCTAGAATCTACAGCGGAATGTGGGGGTGGGGTCGGCCTGCCTCTCTGGCCTTCAGGGAGTTAGTTCACAGGCTCACTGGGCCCCGGGCATTTGTTAGCACCTGCTAAGTGAAGCCACCTCCTTTCTCCCACGGGTATACTTGGTTAATAATACATGACGCACATGGAGTTCTTTATGCTCTCCTGGCACTCTCCAAGAGAGCACAGACAAACGCAGACAGTCCGTATTCTATCTATTGCGTTAATGGCTTCTAGAGACTTGTTTTACAGCCGGGCGATGCATATCTTCAATCTCAGCATTCGGGAGGCAGAGGCAGGCTAATCTCAGTCTGAGGCTAGCCGGGTCTACGCAGGGAAACCCTGTATGGGGGAGGGGCTATGGACAGAGAGCATCGTGACTAAAGTGTATTGAGCACCACAGTGTGCTGTGTAATTGATTGTGGGAGGTGCTTGCATGAAATATTTTCACCCCCACTACAAGAAGCAGCAGCCTGGAGCGTCTTGCCACTTCAGCTACTCAGGAAGCTGAGGCAGGATGATCCCAAGTTCAAGTTCCCTCTAGGCTGCACAGTGAGTTCCTAGCAAGCCAGCAAACTCAGTGAGATTTTTAAATTTTGTCTCAAAATTTAAAAAAAGAAAGGAAGAAAGGAAGGGAAGAAGGAAGAAGAAGAAAGAAAGAAAGAAAGAAAGAAAGAAAGAGAGAGAGAGAGAAAAAAAGAAAGAAAGAAAGAAAGAAAGAAAGAAAGAAAGAAAGAGAGAGAGAGAGAAAATTAGGGATGGGGGGGTTATCTATCACTCAGCTGCTAGAATGCCTGCCTAGCATTCAGGAAGCCCACATAAATCAGACATAGAGGCCTATGCCAGCAATCCCAGCATCTAAGGGGTAGAAGCAGGAGGATCAGAGGTTCAAAGTCCATCCTCTGCTACATGGCAAGTTTGAGGTCAACCTAGGGTACATGAAGTCCTGTCTCAAAGAGGGGGGGGTTGGGGCTGGAGAGATGACTCAGGGGTTACAAGCGCTCATTCTGAAGGAGTCTGGCTCTCAGCATCCACATTGCGGGTTGGGGGTGGGGTGCTCACAAGCACCTGTAACTCTAGCCTCAGGGACAGAATTGGAAAATAATAAATAAACGACTTTAAATAAAGGGGTTGTAGGGAGAGTAATGTGACATGCTTGTCCAGCGTGTGAGAACTCCTGGTTTCAATTCCCAGTAATATACACACGTACACGAGTACACACACACACACAAATTAAAGAAGCATTTGTTATTCCCATTTTTTTTTCAGATCAAGAAACTGAGGCTGTGTTAACTTATCTCAATTCTCCCAGAGAGACCTGTCCCAAAGACAGGGTCAAAATCATCTTACAGGTGCCCTATATGAGGCACTCAGGACTCCTGTGAAAATAACCCTCCCGGCCAATGTGAAAGACATGCCTCAAGGATGCACCCATTCCACAGAGCATGAAACTGAGGCTAAGCCACAAAGTTACTCTCCAGCTACTGCTGACTGAATGGAATCAGGAGTCACAGTTTGTCCTCAAAAGTGGAAACAGTGAGGCCTGAATGCTCAGGTGTCCCCAGAAGAGTGAGGAAGAGCAGAGAAGGAAGAGATGCTAGAGGTACGCAGCCAGTGCACCCCCAAATCCTCACTTTCAAACCTGGAAGGCTTTCTGCTCTTCTCCCTCCTCCTTTGGGAAGGGCCCAGCAGCGTCTGCCCTCCCCCACCCCTGCTCTCCCTAGGGTGTGTAGATGGGAGGTGGGGCCTTTAGAAAAGAAGAGGCCCAGAGAGCTGAGCAGAGTTTCCCAAATGACTTACTTACTTATAGCGCACGCACCTTGTTCCCAGTAAGGATGGGAAGGTTCACAAGGTCGCCCCTGGGGCGTGTCCACTACCCCACTCAAAGCCGTCCAGATAGGCAAGAGAGATGGGAGCATCCCTCTGAGAGCGCCCGCCTGGCAGAGTTAAAAGTTGGGACTGCCCCCATTACCCACACCCATTACAATGCTTTTTCACAGTCCTAAGAAATATCACCCAAGAAACTGGCCCCAATACTTAAGGGGATGGGACGAAGTTAGACAACGATGGTGTACTGGGCCTGGAATGTCCGTCCCCAGGAGGCAGAGTGCCTGGGGGAATCGCCAGGCACTCTGGGTTGGAAGGCCAGAGGCTGCCAGAGGCTGAGGTCTGAAAACTCCTGTCCTGTCGGGGGCCCTATTTCCCCGACAGGACAGGACAGGTCAAAACCTCCCACTACAGGGCTCTACCTCTTTGTACCTCCACTACTGCTCCTCCTGGCTCTGTGCACTCTCACGGACCCCAGGGTGGGTTTGAACTCTTAGAAAGACAAACAGCCACCCCAAAAGACAAGGCTCCAAAATAGAAAAATACCCACGGCGTGTCTTTCTGCTGTCGTCCCTGCACAGGGGTGTTGAAAGGACTGCTGTCGTCCCTGCACAGGGGTGTTGAAAGGATGGCTGATGTAAGTTAAAGGCGCATTGCATCTTCCCAGACACTGTCCCCAACAACCTAATGCTCTGGAAGTATGCTACCCGGTTGCATGCCTGTCTCAAAAAAAAAAAAAAGAGCACACATTTCAAAGGCCCTGCCAGTGGAAGGCAGGCGAGGAAGGCGGGCAGGGAATAGGGAATGCTTCTCAAAGTTTGGGAAAACATCCCAAATATTCAGGACTCGATGGGTCTGAGGGGCAGGGGAGATGGCACCCTGTGAATTCTGACCCAGTCCTGCACCCCACTTGAATTGGAAATCAAGTGGGACTCAGATGTCTCCACTTCTAGCTGAGCCACCCACTGACCCATCTTCAGGGCACAGAAGTCGGTCGGCCAGGGTGTCCAGCGGCAGGCTAGGTGGCACAGCGGTGTGGGGCAGTTTTAGGGAGCTCTGCAAGCTGGGAGATCCCAGCGCCTTCTCAAGATCCTAGTCCTTGTGTGGGCTGTGAGGCATTTTCGAAGTATCTTTATTCATACTTGTCTGTTTTGGTTTGCAACAACGAAGTTGGAGATTCCCATCTCCACTCCCACCCCCCACCCCACCCCCCACCTTTGGATTTGGGAGCCAGAACAAGGATGAAGAAGACAGCAGCCAACAAACTTTGGTAGGGAGGGTGCTGGAAACTCAATGTTCACCAGCTTTACCCAGATCCAGGCAGGAGGGTCACAGGGAAGAGAACCCTGAGGGTCCACAAGGCAAACACCAGTATCCCCCCAGAGAAACCCTTCCTTTTCAGCTCCTTCTAACCTTTGACCTTCATTTACCTCAGTAAGAGAAGACAAGAATGATGAACTTGTCAATCTCAGGATCCCTGGTGACTCCCAGGTGACAGGGGTTTGTGCTTTGAGGTGTAGGAGTTGAATTCCCAGTTGGACGCATCGCATCCCGCATCCAAGTCATCCTCAATTTCTTCATTTGTGGAGTCTGAACACCTGAGTCAGAGAGTGAGGGCTGTGGCTGCCTATCCAACCTGGTTGGGGGAGGGTCCGGGCAGGGACTCTGCTAGCAGGCACTTCCTGAAAACTTCAGCCTAAGATGGCACAGAGGGCTCTCCGAAGACCTGGATCTGTCCTCAAAACTGGATGGTGTTTGATCAGTGCACCTGGTTAAGGCCGGCCTGTACTTGGGATAAACCCACATGAAGGTTTCCGCCCGTGTCTCTGCGTTTGCTTTCGGTTTTTATCTGCCGTATCTTTTGCCCAGCCGCATCGGCTTCTTGGGTCCTGGTTATCAGACAAAGCTGTGTTTGTGTAAAGAGCAGAATCATCCTGGCAGAGTTGGATGGCCTGGGGTAGGCACTCCAGGGCTTCCATCTCAGAACTCCTTGCCCCCCCTCCTTTCCTAGAATGCCCTGGACTGGACTTGCTAGTGACAGAGAAACCTAAGATAGACCCATGTAGGGCCAAGAACAACCTGTGTCCCCATAGAAGTTTTAATCCAAAAACTACCAAGCATTCAATAGCAGCTGTTATGAACTCCAATATTGTGGCCCCACCATGCCCCCTTGCTGCTGGCAATATTGCTGGGGTGGGGTGTGGTGGATTCTGGGTTTATCTGGAATGAAGATGAAGCCCCTAGTTCTAAGGCTGGGCCAAGCAGGGCTGCTAGCATGTGAACTCAGCGCAAACCTTAGGAATCTGACCTTCTGGGAACTATCCTTTCCCTTCCTGACTGCTCGAGGAAGCAACACCCCAGACCAACTTTTCCCAGGACCGCATTTTTTCACACCGCTGCTCTGGGAGGCCTGGGAAAAGCCTACAACACAACCTGGGTTCCCTGACAGTCACAAGTAGGGCCTGCTCCAGGGGGCTTCTCTCTAGCTACCTACTTGAGAACGAGAACGGTCCTCTTTAAAAAAAAGCTCCCATCCACAAAGCCTCCTATCTTTCCCTGGGTCAGGAGTTCTGAATCTTAAGAGGAGGGCAAGCTTTCAGGGAGGCCCCTAAAACATCTGGGAAAGGAGCGAGCCAGCTGGCTTGGACAAAGCTCGCTTCTCCTGGGGCAAGAGGTTTGAAGAGAGCCATGCAAAATGAAACCAGTGTTGGGAGGAACCAGAGATCTCCCGACCCCTTCCTAAGCTCTCTGCTCTGCTCAGGAACCAAGATACACCTGGCCTGCCCCCCTCCACAGCACCCCTGTCCAGTTCTTAGTCCCCCCACTTTATGGAAGATACTGAAGTGTGGGTCACATTCTGGCACTGCAGGTTGAAAGACTGTCTTACATACACGGGTAGGGTAGTATCATCAGGAACCTCCCCAAATTCTACATCAAAACAGCACAGATATAAAACTTGCAGTTTCAACAGTAACACTATATACGTGTTAACCCGTGGCCACCACTAAGCTAAGCAGATGACCTGCAAAGTCCACCCCCCTCCCGGGTCCCTGCCTCCTCCTGGCCTACATGTTCTGTGCAGAAAGAACTTCCATTAGCACAGTCCAGGTTACCAACTGGCGTGGGAATCCATGATATGCCTAAAGTCCAACACGCAGGCCTGTGCTGAAGCTGTATCTTTCAGGCAGCAGATTGGTAAGGCACCCCCACCCCCAGCCAGCCAGGTACATTTTAGAGAGGTTTGTCCCGATCTATTTTCCTTTTTTTTTTTTAAAGAAATGAAATACAAGAATCAAAAAGAAAAATAATCTCCCTGTTACTTAGCATGCTGAAAACCAGAGCCATTTCAGCGCTAAAATATCATGCTGGAGGCGCACAGTGGCTTCTTTTTCCACCACGCCGGAGTAAAATATTTAAAGCCCAAATTAAGAAATAAATCAGACTGAAATTCACTTCTAATCTGATCCCAAAGCCGGCAGTTAAATACCAGAGACCTACCAACCCTCTTTGCTTCTTGCTGGCACTCTTAAAACGCCAACAGGGGCAACAAGTCCGCATCTAAGGAAATGGAGGGAGCCGAGCACTCACCCAGGCTCCTGCTACGCTGAGGTTAGCAAGCTGCAGGCCGTTTGTCCTTTCTCGGTTTCTCCCCTCTAACAGAGGACAGCTGGACACCGAGACAGGGTGACACCATTTTGTTTTGACAATTGGCAACAGTTTTCTGCATCCCGCAAAGCATTTCGTTAACAGGCCAGCAGCACGTTGCCCTCAGGCAGCCCTGTCCGTGTGTGGATGGAGAACAGTTTCTCAGATTACCTTGAGCAGAAAACAAAAATATCTCAGGACGGGATAGTTCAACAAATCAAGAGCCCCTTCTATTACTAATCGAGAGCTCCATCGTCCTGTAACCTGTATATGCATCCAAGTACCAGGCCACCTGCATCACAAAAATAATCACAACTGGGCTTACTACAATTTCCCTTTTAAAATTCAAGAACACAAAGACACTGTCCGAACTTTGGGCAGAAAAACAACACGGGTTTATTTTAAGGTAAATACAACACTGAGATCACATAAGACAAACACAGGTGAGATTGAAATTTTAAAGTCTTTTGGTGTGTTTTTGGAATACCCCAGATGGCATCTACTGTACAAAGCCATGCACTTCCTAAATTAAAAGTATCCGATACTTAATTTCGTTATCCAACAACAACAAAAAAATAAATTATTTTCTTGTTTTGTAAAAGACCTACAGTTTGGGGAGGGACCTATTTTATCATGGTGACGTGGGGAGAAAAGACCCACACACGTTTCTTGAATTCAATTTGGCAGTAACAGTTGGGCAAGACGAAACCTTATCCAGTGGACACAACTTTAAATATTATATTAAAGGCTCTGGGCAAGAACAAAATAGCCTGGTTACAAATCCGCACTCGTTTACAGAAGGCACCTTATCCGGAGAGACCTCTTGCGCCCGTGGAGAATCTCCACAGAAGTCATTAGGGGTCCCTATGGGGTTTGGTCCATAAGCTAATCTATGAAGCCCCAAGGGGAGCAGGCGCAGCATCTGGGTAGGGGAAGGAATTAAAAAAAAAATCTGTATTTCGTTTTGCTGGGCTGCATCCCCCTTAGAGGGACTCGCTGAGATCTCAAACTGAGCTGCGGATAAGTTACCTGCGAGTTGCACGGAGCTCTCTGCTCCTGGTTCTGAGAGAGGGGCGCTTTCCGTCGCTTTCTGCGGCTCCGTCGAAGAAGGTTCCCATGGAGGAGGCGAAGCCGGTGCGGTCCTGGGGCTGGAGCGGACTGGACAGCCTCAGTATTTGGTGCAGTCGTAAGAGTAGGGGGCTGCGTGGCGGTAGAGGGACGGCGTAGCTCGATAGGGCAGCTGACAGCTCGCATTGCTCACCTGGGACTCCCCGAGGGACGAGTTGTCCAGTCCTAGCCGGTGCGAGTTGAACATCTCCCGGACGTTGGGGAAAGTTTGCTGTTGGGTTGCAAACGTGTGGCCGGGGAGGTGGCTCAGGTCCCCGCCGTGGTTCAGATACCAGGAGGTGGCCTGGGTGGCGGGCTGCGGCGCGGGAGGGGGCTGCGGGGCGGGCGGTGGCGCCTGCGGGTGGAGGTGGCCGTGATGCTGGTGGTGGTGACCCGAGGCCCCCAACGCGCCCTCCTGACCCGCTGCGAGGTTGAGGGCGCCGAGCGGGGAGCCGGGGCCGCTCGGGTGGTCCGACAGAGCCTCGTCCAGCGCGGGCGGAACGCACACGTGCGCGGGCCGCTCGGCCCCGGTGTACAGACTCATAGCCCGCATACTGCACTGGTAGCCCGCGGAGCCCGCAGCCTCCAGGCCCTGCGCGCACGGCTGCGTGTAAGCGGCGGGTGGCGCTGCGGCGTATGGCAGTGCCAGCGGTGGCACCACCAGGCCGGCGCGCGCGGCCGCTGGGCTCAGATCGCCGCCCGGAGGCGACGTGCGCAGCGTCATGATGGTCTCCACGCTGAAGCCGGGCAGCCCGTTAGGCGCCGCGGCGTGGTGCTCCGGCAGCGAGCCGTCTGGGGAACCTGCGGGCGTGGAGGATGCGCTGCGCGGACTGGCCTGCAGCGCTCCCTCGGGGCTCAGCGTCTCCACCTTGGTGATGACCGGCAGCGCGGGGGACGCCGCCTCGCTCTTAACCACGACTTTCTTCTCGGCCTCCTTGGGCCCGTCAGCTACCGGGGTCCCTGTCGGAGCGCCCTTGGCCGTGGTCGAGGGCGGCTCCTTGAGGTGGGCCCGCTCCTCCTTGTCCTTGGGCACATCCTTCTTCTTGAAGCGCCGCCGCCGCCGCAGGAAGCTGCCATTCTCGAACATGTTGTAGGAGTCCGGGTCGAGCGTCCAGTAGCTGCCCTTGCCCGGCTTCTTGTCGTCGCGCGGCACTTTCACGAAGCACTCATTGAGTGACAGGTTGTGGCGGATGCTGTTCTGCCAGCCCTGCTTGTTCTCGCGGTAGAAGGGGAAACGGTCCATGATGAACTGGTAGATGCCGTTCAGAGTGATCTTCTTCTCTGGCGCGTTCTGGATCGCCATGGTGATGAGCGCTATATAGCTGTAGGGCGGCTTCACCAGGTCCTTGGGCGCCGCGGGCTGGTGGTGGTAGGGCGCGTAGGAGCGGCCCATGCCGGCGCCGTACTGCTCCGGGTGGCCGGAGTAGACGCCCATGGGGCTGGCCATGCCGCCGTAGCTGCCGGCCGCCCGGTAGTAGTTTTGCTCACTCAAATAGGGTACCACTCCCAGGGCGTTGGGGTCCGATACCGAGTAACGCGCCTGCATGCTGCGTCCCAGACGCCCGGTCGCCGCCTGCGCGCACCGACTGCGGCCCGCGGCGAGCGAGGCCCGGAGCAGGAGAGCAGGAAGGGACGGAGCGATGCAGGCAGCCCCGACTCGGGGCAGCCTCGCGGTCCACGCGCGGAAGACGCCGGCGCTCGGGTTCAGCCGACCGGGCGGATCGGCATCCTGAAGGGTGCACGGCAGGCGGCCCCGCTGGCCGCGCACTCTCGGCTTGGCGGGTGGCAGCCCTGAGCTGGCGGCACAGACGCCACGCGCGACCGTGGAGCGACACCAGCCCTTCCGAGTGCTAGAAAAGGAGACAGCGGCTCTCGGGGCCCCGCCAGGAGAACTGCAGCCCGCAGCGTCAGCGAGCTAGGGTCCGGAGAGGCTGCGCGGCCGAGCCCGGAAAAAGAAGCAAAGTCCCTTTTAGGGATTGGGAAAAGTTTCAAAAGTCTTCTGGCTCAAAGCGAGTTTTTACTTTCTTCAGGCCGCGCCCCCTCCAGGAAGTTTGCACCAATCATCTGGCAGCTGCGAGAAGGATGGCACCAATCAAAACGAGGAGCGCCTGAATCCGTCGGCTCTAAGACCCAGATGCTCTTAGCCAGATCTCCCCCCCCCCCAGCTCAAGTTAACTTGAGGACTTTTAAAAATGAGTTACATCTTATAAAATTTTATTTTATTATCACATTTTGTTTAACGAGACCACGTGTCCAGAGCAAAAATTAAAAACCCTGTTCCTTTGGAAAATAAAAAGAAGTTTAGTTTGAAATATAACATCGAATTGATGAAGTTGGGCAGAGATTTGCCCCCAAGACCTTGTAAGTAGGAAAGAGCCTGGAGATTTTTTTTTTATTATTATTAATGGATGAAGAGGCGAATAATTAGATTTCTTAATTATCGGGGCCTAGTTGTAATGGGTTCAGAGCAAACGGACTGAGCGTGTAGGGCCTGTTGAATGCAGTGATGGATAATTCACAGGACGCTTCCAGGTTGAGGAAGAGCCCACAAAGGAGGCCGGGTTGGAGAATTCGGTTCCTCTCCCCTTCACGACGGGGTCGGGCTGGGAGGGAAGGCTTAGTGGGAATGCCAAACTGGGAAGGTAACACCTAAGGAACCATTGGTCCTTCGTCTTCGCTGCTACTTAGGTGATCCATCTGAGTCCTCCAAACAATTTCGTGGGGTTCAGGGAAGCGCGTGAACCCAACTGTTGCTTTCCTGGTCTCCTCTCCCGCATAGACGAGGGCTAGCTTTCCCTGCCATCCATCCCGGCCTCTCCCTTCTCCCCACCTATGAAAGCGCTGTCTGGAGGTTAGGACAAGGCAGCCAGCCCCCGGGAGCTGGTGTCCCCGTTCGGCGTGGGGAGCTCCAAGCCTGCACTCCATCGCCGGCTTCGTCACTGGAAACGCAAAGGAGCGCGGCACTGTGTAGCCTCGGACCCGCTTCCCTAGCTGTTGCCGGGGCCCGGCGTGGGTCCCACTCCGCGGTCAGCATCTTTGGGATCCTGTAAATTGACTGTATTTCAGGCTGTTTGTTTTACTGAGTTTTGATAAGGTGAGCTGAGGACCAGGGGCTCCTTAGAGGGCCTGGTAACTGAAGGACTTTTTTTTTTTTTAATTTTATGCCAACCTTGACGCACAGCGACTCGGAGTTCCCCGACCTTCAAGCGTGCTCCTTCCCTCTAGGAATCCCGGGGACAGTTTGTTTATTTGTGGACTGGTATTTATTCCTTCAACATCTCCAGTCGTCATCGGATCCCTGCTCGGTCCGCTTCCTCAGAAGCACCGAGATGTCCCTACGGAATGGCTCTATGCCTCGCAGAACCTTCTGGAAGTTGTTGGTCCGGTTGGGTAGGGAAGAAGGCGACAGATAAAACATTTGTCTCAGTCTTTCTTCTTCTCCGACCCCCCCCCCACGCCACCACCATAGCCCCCCACCCCCTTTAGATTTTCGGCAAAAGGCTTTGAGAGATTAGAACTCACTGTTTCAGCTTTGGCGGGTGAGGAAACTTTAGTGGCATTGCTTGACGTACCGAAGCAGCAAAATAGGTTTTATGTGTGCTACCTTTGACTCGAGAACCAGAATTTAAAGGACAGGGCTGCACAGGGCCCCCTGACCTGGATGGAGAATCTCGGGAAACACATTTTTGTGGGTGTCCTGGATTCTTTTTTTGACTAATTCCTCTCTCCCCTCCCTTAAAGCAGCAAAGTCAGGCTTCTGGTGCATGTCCGGTGTAGATCTGGGTAGGGGGTTAAGCCTTCCCCTCCCCTCTCAGGGACTCACTAAGAGTTATTGTTCCAATGTCCTTAGTGTGTTTTCGTTCACTTTTTTTTAAAAAAATAACTGTGACAGAAAACGTCTTGCCCCTCATGAAACTCGTGGCAAGTAGTGTTGAATTTTTCTCACGATGTTGCTGAAAATTCCATTCACTGATCAAGAACAACCCCCTCCCCATGGGCTTCCTACAGGGGCACAATTTACTCTGCTTTTATGAGGTGTGTGTGTGTGTGTGTGTCTGTCCCCGTGTTAAACAGCTTTATCAAAGCACGGGGCAGAAACCGAACGCCTCAGACTATGAAATCTAAATTGCCATAAGCCACTTTCTGCCTGCGTATGCCAAATTTAAACCAGTGTCTTCTTAAAAGAACTTTGGTTTAAATTCTCAAATGGATCGACCCACGACCCCTCTCCTAAAGAAAGAGTGGGGGCTCCTGGGGAGGCTCGTTCCTTCGCGCAGGACCTGGCCTCCTTGCTTCTGTGGAGCACTGAGAGAGATGTTTGTTCCGGTTTCTAAAAACAACACTGCACACACACCTGGACTTGGCAGGAACCAGGTCCGGCTCCTGCAGCCAGCAGAGGCCTCAGCTCTCTGAGACTTGCTACATTCTTGCTTATTGCCTGTTCCTTCTCTTCCTTGTCTTGTTGTCAACGAGTCGAAGGCAAATCAGACCCCAGAGGGCCCTGTGTGTTTGTCAAATAATAAGCGATGAAAAGGGCAGGGAGGTGCCTCCCCGGCTTCCCGCCCGGCCCTTCTTCCTCGGCAGGCGCCCTGGCTTCATCACCTGGAGGCGCCTGGCGAATACTCCGTGGGTGGTGGTGCCATCTTGAGGCCGGTTGTGGAACTACTACGGAAAAGGCGGCGGGGAGCAGCGAGGAAAGCCAGTCAGGTTTGGTTCTAATGACGGTGCTGACACCTTGTGGACACCACGACGCTTTGCACTGCAAGAATAAAACCCATAAAGAAGCCAACTGGGCCTGGCGCTTGGCTTATGAAAAGCCATTTTCCGAATGAAGGGACTCTGAGCTCGAGCGTGGCAAACATGGCTCTGGCAAGCCTTACCCTTTTCTCTCATTCCCTCTGCCTGGCTAAAAACTCTTAGATTACATTCCTAACGTTAGCCCTGAAGGTCTATTCCCTTATTTGGCCACTTCCTCCTCCTGAGGCTAAATACCAAGGTCCAGATATCAAAGTTTTGAAGTCTTGCAATCGGAAGCCCTGGTTGCTTCACCTAATCAACTAATGACCACTCAAAACATACTACAGCTCCCTAGCCCGTTCTAACCCGGACCTCCCTTTTTTTTTCTTTTTTAAAGTTACTCCTGCAAGGTCTGCTGTTTTAAAGTTACTCCTGCAAGGTCTGCTGTTTCTCCTCCTGAGTCAGAAAGCGGCTTTTAACCTTTTTTCTCCACCGATTAAAGGATTTCTTTGTGAAAACCGGTGTTTGGGTGCGGTTTGTACCTAATCTGGGGTCCAGGAGGGTGCTCCCCCCCCCACACACACACACTGGCAGGGGTCTCTTTCACTGAAGCTCTGTATTGAGGCTAAGAAACAGAAACATTTTTGAGACTTCTGGAAGTTTCCAGAGAAGCAAGGAGGTTCTCCCCGTGGCTGGCTAGAAGGCTGGATTCACCCCACAGGGCTGTTTAACAAATTGGCCTCTACTTGCAGAGCTGTGTTGTGGAGAAGAGCTGTGGAGTTGAGCAGAGAGCTGACTATTCAGATGTGTGATGAAAGCCAGGTCTGGAGACTTCTGCCTTTCAGGCCCAGCCTGGACCAAGGCAGACAAGCTAGAAGCAGATTTTGTTCTCAACTCTCTGTTCAGCATCCTCTGGGCCCAGGAGATGCCTTCTGTTTTAAAAACCAGATAGCAAAAGAGTCCCAGGTTCCCAAAGGCTTCTTGAAAACTGGCCCGTGGAATAGACAGGGGCAGAGGAACCCCCTTCCCTTGGAGACAGGGTCTCTCTATGTAGTAGACCTGGCTGGTCTGGAACTCACAGAGATTCAGAGATATGTTTTCTTAGTGCCGGGATTAAACATGCACACCACACCCCAGCATCGGAGCTGCTGTTGGTTGGTTGAGTGATTGAGACAGCATTTCTCTGTCTGTGTAGTCCTGGCTGTCCTGGAACTCTCTGTAGACCAGGCTGGTCTCAAGCTTAGAGATCTGCCTGCCTCTGCCTCTTGAGTGCTGGGACTAAAGGTGTGCCCCACCACTGCCTCGCCTCAGAGCTACATATTTTTTTTTAGATTATTTATTTATTTATTTATTTAATGTATATGAGTACACTGTTGCCCAGAAGAGTGAATCAGATCCCATTACAGATGGTTGTGAGTCACCCTGTGTTGCTGGGAATTGAACTCAGGACCTCTGGAAAAAACCTTTCTCGGGACAAAAGTCTCACTTCTTGATGGGTCCTAAGTCATTTTAGTGAGAATTTTCTAGAAGTAGCCACAGTAAAGGAAAGGGTGGGGATAGGAGTTACAAGACATTAAAGATCCCAGAGACTCCATGCCACGTTTGATGCCACATGGCAGAAAGCATAACAAAGGGCAGGTCTGAGGCATTTGGAATCCAGAGTGTGCCCTGGACAGCCGTCTTCCCCAGGTTGAGATTCCTGAGTGAGATAGGACTTGTGCTCAGATAAGAACACGCCCTGCCTGTAGCAAGCACATGTCAAAATATTTAGAGCTAATGTCACAGCCTCTGCAACTTTTAAAGTATTTGAAAAGGGTTGTGTCATGGAGCAGAGCAATTGCCAGGCACTCGGGGCCCTGATTTCCATCCCAGCGCTTTGGAAGAAGACAGGGATAGAGGAAGGGAAGGAGGAAGGAGAGAAGGAAGTGGGGGGGGGGGAGAAAGAAGCAAAGGGTGGAGGGGAAGGGAGGGGAAAGTAAGTACTTGACTAGTGATGGGTGGGACTTTAGCCTGTTTTCAATAAATACTCTGACAAAGGAAATTTCAGCTCACAGTTCCTCAATTTTCAGCAGTAGTGGCAATGTGGCGGGAGGGGGACAGAGACACGACAGGAACTACACACTATAGCCACAGTGAAGGGAGCCAGGGTGACCACCTGGGGGCTGGTGTTCAGCTCTGCTCTGTTTCACACAGTCCAGGACCCCAGTCAGGGAATGTGATGCCCACCACAGTGTTGGATCCTCCCCCCCACTACCCACCCCCAATTAATGCCTCCAAGATAATCCCCCCACACACAAGTTCCCAGTCCCCTCTCCCAAGTGAGCCTAGAGTCTGTCAAACTGACAGTGGACACTAAGTATCACAGCTGACAGAAATAGGAAGCCGGAGTCTCATGAATGTAACAAAATGTATCAAAATGTAACAAAATAGGGGCTTTTGAACTTAGTGCCTCCATTGTAGCAGCCCTGAGATTTTTCTGTAAATTAGGAAAATTTTAAAAATCAAAATATCATTATAATTCTGAAAATAGAACAGAAATGAGGCAGAGAGTAAAGGTCTTTCCACCCCAGTCAGTGGATGGAGAATGTTCAAGAACCTCCTAGGGTCCCCTCTCCCACTGCTCTGGGATTTTCTAAGACTCAGGCCATGAATAGCTGAGAGCTGTACTCAACCTCCCCAGTTTGGACTAGTGTCTCAAAGTGACAAGAAGATGGATTCTGGGACAATAAGATGCACATGGACTGGGCAGAGCCGGGGCACGGTGGGGATCAAGCCACTGCCTGGACATGGCACCTGCTTTACCTTTAGGAGTGACAAAGCCAGGATCACGGTCACTTTGCTTCAGCCAGGACCATCTCCAGGCCCATCGCACCCGCTGAGTCTTTGCCGTCCATCACATTATCACATTCAGGTACTTGACACGCGCGGCCCTTTACCCTCTTCCATTTTTTTCCAGCTACGCCAGTTCAGTGTGGTGGGAACTGCTTGTATCTGCTGCCAGGCCACACTACAGCAGAAGGAGAGGGAATCTGGGCAGGCTAGACGCCATGTTGTTAGGATCTCTTCCTATTTTAATTAAAAAATGTTTTGCATTTATGTGTCCGGGGGAGGGGGACACGCACCAGGTTGACTGTGCTGAGGTCATAGGGCAGCTTCCAGGAGTCAGAAGTCAGCTCTGTCCTTCCAACATGTAGGTCCTGGACTCTGAGGTCTTGCCTCATAATCCAAAATAAATAAATAAATAAATAGATGATTGTTAAAACCCTGCTGGAGAGGTGTCCTCTCCTCTTCCAGGGAAGCATGTTTAATCTAAGAGAGGGTTTCAGGGGACTGGGGGGGGGGGGCAGCCTGGTGTCCATGCAGAAGGTGCTGTGAAAAGTCCAGATCCCAGTCCTTTCTCTGAGGACAATCTGACAGTAATGATAATTCTAGGAATCAGAGGACACCGGACAGGACACTGCTCCATGATTCAGTCAGAGGCATTTGGAGTTAGAAAGGGCTCAGTCAGTAAAATGCTTGCCTTGTCAGAGGCACCCATGTTAAAGTTTAAAAATAAAAATCTGGGTATGTCAGTGTGCACTTGAAAATCTAGCAAAGACAGGCTGATTCCTGGCAGTGGGTCAGAAAACAAGCTGGGTGGCTCTTGAGGGTGTCACCAGCTTCTTCACACCTGCACACATAGGAAGCATGACTCCAAAACACACACACACACACACACACACACACACACACACACACACACGCAAGAACATGCAAGCTGAGGTGCGGTGACACTGGGCTGTACTCCTAGCACATGGGAGTTTGGGAGGTTGAGGCAGGAGGATTGTGAGTTCAAGGTCAGGACAGAGTACAACCCTGTCTCAAAACACCTAAAGGAACAGGAAGAGACAGAAGAAAGGAAGAAATGAGGGAGGAAGAGGAAGAGAAAAAGGAAGCTGGGGTTGGGGAAGGGCAGGAAAGGCAAACATTAGCCAGGCATGGTGGCTCACAACTTCACAGCCCTTGGGAGAAGAGACAAGTGGGTCTGTGGTTTCAAGGCCAGCCAGGGCTGCATAGTCAGACCCTGTCTCAAAAAAAAAAAAAAAAAAAGTGTACTAATCATTTTGGTGATTAGTGGGCAGGAAGGACTGAGTGCTAACAATCTCTAACCAACCGGGGAATCCGTGAAGATGGCACCCATGACGCCACCTTTCTCAGGTACAGGGCAGTTCAGGGAAGCCTTGTCTGTTCAAGGTGCAAAGGCAAAGCTGCAAAACAGACACTAGCTGCCCTTACATCCCCCAATCAGACAATAGCTGCCCTCACATCCCCCAATCAGAGGCTAGGATGTGTGGAGCTGAGTGGCCAGTGCAGACTTGTACATCCTTAGCCCAACAGATGCTCCAAATGCACAGTATGCTGACTACAAGCATTGGGAACACACACACACACACACACACACACACACACACAAAATCGACCAAGCTGTCCCTGACTTACAACCCTCTTCATTTCAGGAGTGCCTTTCCTTTATAAACAGTCTTTATTTTTATGTCTAACCACGTGTTCCTGGTACAATTCATGGTACAGAAAAGAAAGTTGGAAACCCTAGATCCACTCCTATAAACAGGTTTCCTTGTTAACCTTGAATTTCAAGGGATGTTTCTATAGGTACTATACATACTCGCACACACACACACAGAGCTTGTGAAGCTCAAAAGACAACTTTCGGGAGTCATTTTTCTCCTTTTACCCTGTGTGGGTCCTGAGAATCGAACTCAAGTTGTCAGGCTTAGCAACAAGCGCCTTTATCTCGCTGAACCATCTCGTCCGCCCTAGAGTGTTATATGTTCCATACGGTATAAATGTATGCGTGTTGTGTGCGTGTGTGTCTCGGGAAATCCTGGGCATCCGCGTTGCAAGGCAGTTCCAGCGGTGACCTCTGGTCCTCTAATGCGTCGGTGCTACTACTGCAGGGAACCCCAAACCCAGAACGGGAGTCCGCCCACTGCACCAACCGCGCGTGCGCGAACCTTGCGGGTCACTAGCTTCAGTGCGCAGGTGCAGCACGAAGCGCTGGCGTCTGGCGTCACTAGCGCGCGGGGACATGCTACGGGGCGTCGCTCGGTGACGTGTTAGCCATGGAGACCCAGGAGGGTGAGGAAGACCGAGGGTGATGGGGAAACCGAGGCTGGGACGGCGCGGTTGTTCCCGTGGTCCGCATGCGTGGGGGAGGACGCGGCTCGGCCTGGTACGGCTGGGACGCCGAGGCTGGCAGCCGGGAGGGAGGATCAGTCCCATCCTCGCCTTGCTTGGCTGGACAGGTTTTAGCCAGCCAGGCTGGGGAGGTCGCGCAGCGGCGGCGAGCACTCGCCCAGCAGGCACCCGGCCCGCGCTGCAAAGCGTTCTCGACAAGTGCACCGGCCGCGAAAGTAGGGAAGGCAACCATTGCTGGTCAGTGGGGTCTGCTGGTGCAAACGCTGTGATACCAGCAGGAGAGAGAGGGAGGAAGGGAGAGAGAGGAGAGAAGTGAAAGAGGAGAGCGAGCGGGAGAGGAAGGGAGGGAGGTGGAGAAGAGAGGAGGGAGAAAGGCCCAGCAAGCCTATGCGGTGACTCACAAGTCCAGTTCCACGGGAAGGGACCCAGTGCCCTCCCGCACCTGCATGCACACCCCGCCGGTTCGGTTGCTGGCGGTGCACATATACAATAAATACATCTTTGTGCTTTGTTTTGTTTTGTTTTCTTCGAGTCAGGGTTCCTCTGTGTAATCCTGGCTGCCCTAGAATTCACTCTGTATTTCAGGCTGGCCTCAAAATTTAGAGATTTAGAGCGCCTCTGCCTCCCAAGAGCTCGGATTAAAGGCTTGCACCAGCTATAAATATCAAGGAAGACAAATGTACTTTCTATACGCCTGCCTTGTGAGGTTTGTAAGGTCATTTGTAAGATTTAACAGTTTAAAGGACATGTTGGGAGTGTGGCTCAGTGATAGTGTTCTTGCTTAGCACACTTAAAGCCCCAGGTGTGACCCACTGGATCACTAACTAGTTCAAAAGATGACCTTCTAGCCAGACCTGGTGGCACACCCGTAACCTCACTATTTGGGGGCTGAAGGAAGAGCACTTAAAGGTTCAAGCCCCATTTTGATCAGAGAGACACCCTGCCTCAAAAAGGTGTGTAGCTCACTCGTAGAGAGCTTGCCTGGGATGCAGGAACCCCTAGCACTGCCGAGGAAAGACTACAGATTGATTTACAGTTGGTTTCAGTGTGTTCCAGCTTCCTAGCAGAAATGAAGGTGCTTCTCTCAACTGGCCAGGGAGCTCGAGGGAAAACTAATACTTTTGGTTATCTTAAGCTGGTCTGACTCGGTCGCAAATTCCTATGCAAGTGGTGTCACAGTGGCAGGTATAGATGTGCCCACGTGCATTATGGGATTGCTTCTTAGCAGTACGTCACAGTCCTTCCTTCTTGTAGGTGTCTCCAAACAAAGCATACGTGAACGGATTTGGGACTACATGGAATCCCATGATATAGCTGACTTTCCCCGACCCGTTCATCACAGGATCCCCAACTTCAAGGTACAGAAGTGTCCCTGGCATTGTTAGAAAGGGATTAGGCTATTTGTGCCAGTGACATAGCTCCACTGCTTTCTGGTGGGACGGATTTGGGGGGCACAGTGTGCGGAGGCAGAGTCCAGAGGGCCTGGAGGACACGTGGTGTTTGGACGGGTCCTACTCCCTTACCCCTTAGGCCATGGTCTCTGCACTGTGGCAGCTCCTGGTGCTTTTCACGGAGCTGGCCTCCCTCAGCCACTTAAGGGGGGCTTGTGAAGCCCACAGAGGGAAGCCCAGCCTTTAGTACCAGCCCTGGGCCTCAGTGTCCTAACTGTTCAAAACATAAGTCAACCCAACTATTGCTGATAGTTTGCATGGAAAATAGCTTGCCTGAAAGAGGCAGTGTAAGCCAGGTGCTGGCTCAGAGGCACCTGGCAGGTGGAGGCAGGGGGTCAGGAGTTTGAGGTCATTCACAGCTACACTGTGAATTGGAGGCCTGACTGGGCTGCAGAAAACTCTGTCTCAGAGGGGGGGTGGTGTTTGAAAAAAACCTGAAGTGCTTTGTCAAGACATACCAAGGCCCTCGTGTGCTTAAAACCAGGTATCCACCAGCACTCTGTGTTGCCAGGACTTTCTTCCTACACTGGCCTCGCTCTGGTCCTGACCGAGTGTGCTGCAGACTGTATAGCCCCTAGAGGCCATCATTCCAAGTAGTTTTGTTTCTGTGATCTGTGGGAAACGGATGGAGTGCAGGAAAGAGGGTACAGGAAGCACAGGGCCAGCTCCTGGTCTCGGGACTGAGTCAGACAAATCAAGGCCTTCGGGGCATCCTTGTCCTTACACAAGCTCCGTTCTTTGTGGAAATCCCGCAGACTCTGCCCTTGGGATTTGGGCTCTCTTCAGAGTTTTCTTCACGTAAGAACTGAGTTCTGGGTTAGCCCCTTCCTACCCTGGGCTCTTTCTGTCTCCTTGGGGGAATCTGGGCGGATGCTGGGCTGTGATGCCCAGGCCAGACCTGGCCCGTCCGTGTCTTCACAGTGACACACAGTCACGTCTACACAGGGTGCTGCTCAGGCTGCGGGGCACCTCCCACACCTGCAAGCTTTCCATGTGGCCAGAACCATTAAAGTCAACCCGGACGCTCCTCAGAGAAACGCCCGCTTCCTGGTGCTGGAGGTAAGGGTGGCACTGTCTCTGCCTAACTAGGGGTCCTACCTGGCTGGCCAGAGCATCAGAGACCTGGAAGTCTTTGCTGGGACACAGGAAGTGAAAGTGGACCCTGATAAGCCCCTGGAAGGTGTCCGATTCCTGGCACTGCAGGTAACTCCTCTTTCCTAAGCTGCCCTCAGTCCTGAAGGCTCAACTTCCATCCCACTGCTGCATGGGTGGGCTCAGTGTATTGAGCTAGACTGAGCCATGACTTCAATTCTCAACAGTCTGTTTCTTTCACTACATTGTTACTCTTCTAGTCCCTGAAACAAAGAAACCTTCTCAGTTAGAAGTCTGATACGAAGTCTCCCATACAGCAGAGTCTGGCCACATCTCAAAGCAAAAGGAGCAACCCAGCATGGACTTACACTGCTTTTTTTTTTTTTTTAACTTTTTTCATTTATTTATTATATATAAGTACACTGTAGCTGTCTTCAGACACTCCAGAAGAGGGCATCAGATTTTGTTACGGATGGTTGTGAGCCACCATGTGGTTGCTGGGATTTGAACTCGGGACCTTTGGAAGAACAGTCGGCGCTCTTAACCACTGAGCCATCTCACCAGCCCCTTACACTGCTTTATAGCATCTCTGTCAGTATGAGAAGAGAACCCGGTGTGCGTTTTAATGCTCCTAGCTCTTAAGCGACTATAACTCCCAAAGCAGGCAGAGTGATTAAAGACAGACCCGCAAAGGTGTCATGGAAGGACACAGTTAATGTAATGTTACGGTAGCTCTGCTGAGCCAAGTCTGCTGCTGTTGGCACTGCATGTCAGGCACGGGGCTTTGGGGATCCCCCTGGAACTGCCAGAGGCCATGGGGATGACTTGCTTGTCTCCCACTGCTGTCACAGCTGTGCAGGACACCTTCCACATGGTCCAGGAAGGAAGGGCAGCGATGTGGGGCTCCCACCCTGTTCCCTAAGCTGATCAGGATTGAGCAGGATTTGGCCCGTGAGACTGCAAGGAGCAGCAAGGAACTGTGGCTGATGGAGGCCACAGGGGACGGACATTCTCCTGTACTGTCACCTGCAGTTCCCTTGAGGCCCTGAGGGGAGCTAGGCAGGAGAAAGGAAGCAGCCTGGGTCTGCTCAGGTGTTCCTTAGCCCGTATCCCTTTCCTCCTGCAGTGGAGAAAGCATGCGCCCGCCCTGTAGTTGACTGACTGTCTTCTCCCTCAAAGAGCAAAAAAACACTGCTGGTCCCAACACCACGACTGCGAACAGGGCTGTTTAACAAGATCACGCCACCCCCTGGAGCCACCAAAGACATTCTGAGGAAATGTGCCACCTCCCAGGTGAGTGCTGGAAACCCCACCTCAGGGGCTGTGCTTGTGGGTCAGTGTACACTGTAGAGTAGAACACCTCGGAGCAAAGCCATGAGAGCAGACAGGGTCAGCAGCTCCATCCGAGCAGTAGATCCCAGTATTGGGGACTCTGGCGCCCTCTTGTGGTGGTTTTGGGGCTGTGCACCTGTGCTTGCTGAAACAGTGATGGTCCCCTCCGCAGAGCAGGCTGGGAAGCAAGCCTCTGTCATTTGGAACCGCTGACAGGAGCCTGATTGCCTGTCACCAGACACTTCACAGTCCTGCTAAACTGGTCTGGAAACACACTCGAGGGATGGAGAGCCAGGGTTCGCGTCTTACATACAATAACACTTGGTGGCTTTTTAAAGAACCACAAACCCTGTGTCATTTCCATATTGTCCCCTGAGTCTCACATGTAGTGGCCGATTGGTTCACTCCTTCCTCATAATTTTTCTTATTGAAAAAGTAGGGTTGTCGGGGCAGTGACCGGTATGTGAATAAAATAACAATAAATAAAATAGACTTAAAAAATTGTCTGCGGCTTACAAAAATGTGCTATAAAGATATAATGTGTGTGCACAGAGGGCTGGATTTGTGAGTGCACATCTGAAATCAGCTGCTGGGCAGGCTGGTGTGTGAGCACTGCTGGTCCAAACCTGCCTTGGCCTCGCAGCAAGACCGTCTCAGAATAAAGATAAAAAGGAAGTGTGTGTGCGCGCACGCGCGCAATAGAGTGCTCCTCACTGGAGCTCTTCTGCAGATGTGT
The DNA here is from genome assembly GCF_000001635.26 of Mus musculus. Classification (NCBI taxonomy): domain Eukaryota; kingdom Metazoa; phylum Chordata; class Mammalia; order Rodentia; family Muridae; genus Mus; species Mus musculus. The sequence continues at coordinate 121,103,616 of NC_000074.6, read as the reverse complement.
GAGAAGCCATATCCCATCCCATCACTGAGAAAATGGGAAAAAATTTTTAAAAGAAAGACGAGGGAAAGATGAACCGCGGTGCTGGTCAGTCCCAGGCCCACAGCCCAGGCAGGGAGGAGCCTATTCCCATGGCTGCAGAGAGGGACGGCATAGAGGGTGGGTGCCTCGGGCGTGCCCAGCCATGTGCTTTAGACAGACCCACACGTCTCCGACCTGCCTCAGAGGTGCAGTCGCTTCACACTTTATGCAGCGTCTGATGATCTGGACGACTGGCCACACTTGGGAGCCATTTCCAGAAGCAAGAGTGCACAACCACAAGGGGGGACCTGCAGTGTCTAGTCTAAGGTGCCTAACCTGTGGCCTCAAGCATCCTGGTGTCCCTGTGCTGTGACTCACCAGGCTCTGGCCTGCTGGTGTGCCTCCCATTCTGTGCTCCCCAGCATTAGTGCTGTGTGACTCTGTGTGGTCAGCTCCCTCTGGCCGTCTTCCTGGGATAGGGACTGTAGGAGACACCATCTGATTATTCCCGGAACTGGCTGTCCCAGGACACTGCCTCCTGGAGTGTGGTGTGGGACTCGCACCCACTCTGCCGGCTCACGTTTCCCTTCACAGGGTGTGCGGAATTTCAGCGTCCCAGTGGGCTTGGATTCCAGTGTTCTTGTGGATCTAGTTGTGGTGGGATCTGTTGCTGTGTCTGAGAAAGGTAAGCTAGAGACAGGCTGTCTGGATGTTCCTGAAGGCTACCCTGGGCATTCCCCACTTGCCTGTGTCCATGCTGAGAGCCTGACATCAGCCCCTGTGCCGCTCACCTTGCAGGCTTTCTGCTGTTCAGTCAGTCCACATGGCAGGCTGAGTGTGATAGGGATGGGAGGGATCGAGTCTCTCTCACACCTCAACCAACACAGTGTAGAACGTCCTCTCCCAGGCCTGTGTGGAGGCCCGCTCATGGTTGTAGTGATCCCACATTAACTATTAGCAGACTGGTGGTGAACCATAAAATCTCTCTCCTGCCTTTAGTTTTGGTTTTTAAAGATAGAATGTTGCTTAGCCCAGGCTAGCTTACAGTGTCCCTACAGTTTTCTATACTGTATACTCATAGTCATTTTCCCTCATCAGGTTCCCAGGCCTCCTATCCACCTCCCTCCAGACTCCCATGCACATGTGCCACCATGTGGGACAGTGGTTCTCAACTGTGGGTCGTGACCCCTTCGGTGCTTGCTTATCAGATATTTACGTTATGAGTTATAACTGTAGCAAAACCACAGCCATACACATGTACCACTGAGGTAACTGTATGGTTGGGGGTCAGCACAATGTGAGGAACTTTATTAAAGGGCTGCAGGGTAAAGATGGTTGGGGACCTCCTGCCAGTCTCCTGCCTCTCACCTCGCCATGTAGCCTGCATGTACTGTCTGCTGTCCCTCTGTCTCTGTCTCATTCCTCTGCCTGTGCGTTTTCTTCTCTCAGGAGCTCAGGCAGGTCTCAGTCTTAGAGAGTCATCTTAGTGGTGTGCTTGCTCCTGAGTGATGCTGTGGTGGTACCCAGACTCCAGGCGAGGAGAACCCAGGTCCACACTGGAATCCAAAGGCTGCTTGTTCACTGCTGTGGTCCTATGTTCTTCTGCCTGCATGGGCCCACGGCTGTGAAGCCCCACTGCACCCAGCCTCCCCTTTCCATCCGCCTTGCCTTCCCAGGACAGGAAAACCAAACACCTGTCCCTCGAAGTAGAGCTCTCTCCTCTGTCTTCACACACTGACTTCGGTTCTGATGGCAGAACCCCCGCCTTCCTCTGAGCCAGCCTCTTAGTGCTAACGGTAGGTCTGTGCCAGGGCACCTGGCCCTGCCCACTGCTTTTCACGGTGTCTTGCTGTCACGAGAGCCCCTCCAAGTGCCAGCGTGTTCACCGCACAGGGCATCTGAGGCTCCCTCAGTCACTGTGCACTTTCAGCGTTTGGTGCCTGTGGGTTCGTGTTCCGGGACCACCGTGGGTAACGGTGGACAAGAGGAACTCCGGGATCCCATCCTCTCCACAGAGGCCTGACAGGAATCCACTTCCACTGTGCCCCTTCTCCTCCCTCAGGCTGGCGAATTGGGAAAGGGGAAGGCTATGCTGATCTTGAATACGCCATGATGGTGTCAATGGGAGCCGTCCACAAGGGGACACCGGTTGTCACAATTGTCCACGACTGCCAGGTATGTCCTGCGGACCTGTGACAGGTGTCCCTGACATCGGCTCCGGGAGTTGGGGGTCGGGGGAGACACCTGCTCCTCCTCATGCACACCATTAGAGGTATCGAATGGCGATGGGCGATGCGTGGTTCCTGCTGGGCAGGCCCTGCTGTAACCTGACTGTCAACTCCCTCCCTGCCCAGGTCGTAGACATCCCCGAGGCTCTTGTGGAGGACCACGACCTCACAGTTGACTACATCCTCACTCCCACCAGGGTCATCACTACAGGCTGTGCACGCCCAAAGCCAACGGGCATCATGTGGTCCAAGGTGGGTCATCACACGGCCGACGTGGCACAGTGCCGTAGTGTCTCTCGTGGTGTTCCGTGTGTGTCCTGGCCGCTGCCCACTAGCCTGTGTGGATGGATATTAGCTGCAACTTTGAATGGTGTAGCCTGAATCACCTCTTGAGGCTGAGTCCTAGAGTCTTACCCAGAAAGCAGTGATGGGGGGGAGAGTCACTGCACTGTGGCTCCCTTGTCGATGGTTTTCATTCTTTCTGTCTCTGTTTCTGTGCGTGTGTGCATGTGTGTGCATGTGTGTGCATGTGCAGAGGCCAGAGATCAGCCTTGGACATTCTTCCTCAGGGTATGCACCACTGTGCCCTGCGGGCTTTCCAGTTTTGGTTGGTTTTGCAGCTCTTTGGGGTTGGCCTTACGGCCTTGTGATGCTGAGCTGCCTCACACAGGGCCCTTTGCTTATTTTGTTTTGGAGGCAGGGCTCACTGCCTAGGCCTCTCAGGTAGCCGGGATAACAAGCCTACACTGCCGGCCCCAACAAGGGATTGCAAACGTCTAGGCGGCTGACATGTGAAAGTGAAACCTGCCTTTAGTTTTTGGAGGATGGAATGGTTATCGTCTGTGTGATTAACACGTAGCGTTTTCATTTCATGTGGTGTGTTGACAGAGCATATTGACCATTCCTAATTGCCAGCCAGGAAAAGCAGGTCCCATGTTAGCCTGGGCAGCAGCAGCAACCTCTCAGTCTGTAAGCCCAGATGTGAGCAGCTGGGAAATGGCGGAGCCGGTAGGGCCATGCTGGGCGTCATCACTCCCTACTCAAAACAGGCTACTCTAGAGAGGAGTGATGCCTGGCTTCACCACAGCCTGAGCATCGAGACTTGTCGTTGTCTTGGTTTGAGCTGCTCAGCTTGGTAGGAAAGCAACTCAGCGCCCGAGAGCTGACCTGTTGTGCACACTGTAGAGAGCTGACCTCATGTGCACACTGTAGAGTCTGTCTCGGAGTCACGGCTCTCAGGGTCCCCAGGCTTCCAGCCACGTTTGTGCACATGGGTCAGGCTCCTGGCTCACCGTCCAGGGCACACTGTGTGCATGTGGTGTCCACCTGCCTTCCCCTGTCTCTGCAGGTTGTTGGGATATTGTGGCCAACTGTACCAGCCAGTTAGGGCCACCAGTGGCCTGTGCGTAATAAACCCCAAAGGCCGGCGCTGAGCTCCGACTGTTTATTTAGCGAGTCGGTGGCCCTGGGCTAGGGAGGATTGTATGAGTCATGCGCTGGGTCAGACCTGCCTGGCTGTGTGCATAGGGCCAGGCCTCGCTTCCATCCTAGAGATGTTCCTAAGCCCGTAGGACTCCATCCCAGCCGCAGGCACAGGAGAAGCTCACACCCTCCTGCCCGGAGGTAGGCAGGGAATCGCCCCCTGTGCTGTGAATACCAGTGACTGCAAGAACCTTTCGTAAGCAGGTAGCCCACAAAGGAGCCCAGTTCTTTCTACTTCCTGGGCCTCCAGGGAAAACAGAGGCCTGTTCCACCCTATATGGCACATGAAGGGCCAATCTGGACAGCTTCAGAGTGCCGCGAATCTCAGGCTGACGTGGGGTCAGCTGCGGGTTGGTGACTTTCTTAAGCAATGGAATCCCAGCCGGTTCTGACAGTGCAGGCTTCTCATGCCGACACCGTGGATGCTGAGGCAGGAGAATGGCAGGTTTGGTGTCCAGACAAACCTGGGCAATACGATGAGGCCTTGTCTCAAAGCAGAAAGAAGTGGCCGTGCTGTAGCCCAGTGATAGAACGCGTGTCCTGACTGTGAGGGCCTGTGCTTCACTTCCAGGGCGGTGGAGGCTTCTCTCCCCAGAGACTGAGCTGGGCCCTCAACAGCCTTCCGAACATATGGGGTGTGGCATTGCCAGAATTCCTCCTGAGCGTGTGGGCGTGGCCTTGGTATGACTACTCCTCAGACACCCTAAGACCCCCCTGTGGCTGCTTTCTCTTTCAGGTCAGCTGTGAGATGCTTACGAAAATCCCAGTGCTCAGGAACCTCCGGGAGAGAGAGAAACAGGCTGGGAAGGATGTCACTCTCCGGGACGAGCCTGGCAGCCAGCAGCCAGCTCCAGGCCCCATCAGGAGACCCCAGGATAGACCACAAACAGGTTCTCGAGGAGGGTCCCGTAGTCCCCTGCAGGGGGCGGACACCCAACTAGCTGCCACTGTGTGTGTGGGAAACCTGCCCTTCACTACTCGTGTGCGTGAGCTGAAGAGAGTCCTCCAGGAGCTGGGGGTGGTGCCCCTGAGGCTTACCTGGCAGGGGCCACAGCACAGGGCAGTTCTACACTATACAGACTCAGCTGCTGCCCAGCAGGCCGCCTCTCTCCTACAGGGCCTACGTCTGGGTGCCAACGCCTTGAGGGTGTCACTGGGGCAGCAGAGGGATATGTGACCTGGTGAGTAACCCCCAGCAGAGGAGTAGCGCCCTTTCTGCTGCTGGGATGTGTCTGCCGTGTGACAGTTTGCCGTGTGACAGTTTGCCATTGGTGATGACCGGCTGCCGTGTGAGGCACCTGCTCTGTTCTTCCTGGGAAGGGGCCATGCTTCCCTAATGGGCAGGGATGACGGCGAGCAGCCCATCTCGACACCCAGGATGCTGTGAGCTCTGGCCCATTCCTGGTCTGGTTCTTGTGAAATCCACGTGAGGTTCTCTGGGTGCAGAAGGTTCAGGGACAGAGCAGTCCAGACAAGAGGTAGACAATGGAGACCTGTTTCAGGGTGTTCAAGGAGAGCGGAGGCCTGCAGAGAAGAGGCCGTCTCGGGGATCAAGGGCATGTGGCCGAGCAGGGTGTCCTTACGACCACTGGGAACCCACTTAGCAGAACAGGAGCGGGGAGGGCGGGCTTCTGCATCCAGAGAACACAAACTTGGAGCTCTGTTCCTGGAGACGCTGCATTGTGAGCATGCGTGATGGCTGCTACCCAGGCAGCTTAGTCATGCCATCTCTCAGGTGAACATGGCGGCTGCCTGTGTGCTTTCAGAAGCACTTGTGCCGTTGAGCCTAAGGAAAAACAAGCATTAGGTGGAGGGTTTGTCCTGTTCAAACTGCACACCTGGGCAGTTTCTTGTTTTTACCAATGGGTCTTCCACAGCGTCTATTAGCATTGTCCTTTGTCCCAAAAGGGCAGGCCTCGCTCATATTAAAGGAAAAGAGCTTGTGACACACATCTCCTTGCAGGACTCAGCCTTGGAAAACGGCTAATTCAGTAACCAGCGCTTCCAAGCTGTCAGAGGTGCCATGAGGAGTGACTGAGGGACGCAGGCTCAGGCTGTGCTGGCCTCTGTCCTGGCCTGCGCCCCCTCCCACTCCTGCCCACCAGACACTGTCCACCCCACTCTCACCTGCTCAGCTTTCCTCGGGGGTTCCGCCTGCATTTGCACCCTTGCCTTCTTATCTTCTTACCATTGATGTCCCAGTGGGACAGCGCCTGCAGTTTAGCAGGATGGAGCTGTCTGTTCTTCCTGCTGCAGACCAGCGGGGCATGAGCAACTCAGGAAATCCATGTTACGTGAGCCAGAATAATCCAGATGCATTGACACACAGTCTAAGCTGCTTGTATGTTTGTGTAAAGTGTGTAAGTGCTGAAGCCTGGGTGCCCTCAATCTAAGCCCTGGTACAGGGTGAACCCTGTCTCAGGATACCTTTGAGGTCTGGTTCTCCAGGTGACGTGACCCACAAGTGACAAAAGTCACTGTGTCCTTTGTCACTACAGTTGTATAGCACACATAATCAAAATGGATAGAAAGCTACTGTCAGATGGCAAAGTGTCACTGCAGGGTTCTGGGCTCTTCCACACTTCCTCTCATGGTTTTCTGCTTTGCCAATGTGGGGACCTGAGCAAGACCTATTTGGAAGAGTTCGTTCTCAGGGCTGCAGTCACCCTGACTGGCTAACTTTGGGTAACTGTCGCTGTGATGCACCACCAAGACCAAAGCAACTTGGGAGGAAAGGGTTTATTTCATTCACAATTCCATATAACAGTTTGTCATCAAAATCAGTGAGGCTGGGCAGTGGGAGCATGCCTTTAATCCCAGCACTCGGGAGGCAGAGGCAGGCGGATTTCTGAGTTCAAGGCCAACCTTGTCTACAGAGTGAGTTCCAGGACAGCCAGGGCTACACAGAGAAACCCTGTCTCAAAAAACAAAAACAAAACAAAACAAAACAAAAAACCAAACAAACAAACAAAACAGTGAGGCGAGGAACTCAAGCAGAGCAGGAACCTGGAACAGGAGCTGATGCAGAGGCCATGGAGGGATGCTGCTTACTGGCTTGCTCCTCATGGCTTACTCAGCCTGCTTTCTCATAGGACCCAAAATCAGCAGCAGCCGGGGATGACACCACCTACAATGTGGTCTGGGCCCTCCCACATCAGTCAATCATAAGGAAATATTTTACAGGCTTCTCTGCAGCCTGATCTTACGGAGGCATTTTCCCAATTGAGGTTCCTTCCTCAGATGGTTCTACTTTGCGTCAGTTTGGCATAAAAATCCCCAACATACTGGCCTCCTCCTGTGTGTGCTTGCCCTGTGTCCTGGCTGTCCTGATGAGAGCAGAACTCGGCCTCTGGCATGACAGACTGATGCCCTCCTGTGGGAGCTAACGAGGTAATGCAGAGAGATACAATCAAACAGCTTTCCCTGCATCCATTGTAACATCTAGAAACGGAACAGTAGGGGCTGGAGAGATGGTATAGACCGTGAGAGCCTGTACTGTGCTTTCAGAAGTCCTGAGTTCAGTTCCCTCCACTCATGTTACAAAGCTCACAGACACCTACAGCTTCAGCTGCAGGGATCTGATGCCCTTGTCTGACCTGCATGGGTACTGCGTGCACGCACACCCAAGCTACATGCACACTAGCAGTGAAACTCGAGACTGGGTGGTGAGTTTTACAGAAAGTGGCTGCAGAACCGCAGAAAGATGTCAGTTCCGACATGGCCAGCAAGATCTCAGTAGACGCTCCCCAGGGAACTAAGAAAGCAGATAGATCATCGGGAATTGTTACCCACAAGACCAGAGGTCAGCAGAAGTTGACCTATGGTCCCCCACATGCACACCCAGACATGAACGTGTAAACAGAACGAAGCCAGCTGGCAGAGGAGCCTCAGGGCAGGCACTACCCAGTGCTTGCTTCTAGGCCCTGGCTTGGATATGAGGTTTGGTTACAAGATTCAAGCTTCCAGGTGATGTTGCAGGTATACTCTCCAGTCCTGTGGCCTGTCATGGTGAAGCCACACAATACAGAAGACAGGGTACCCCAGCAGGAGAGGCCAGAGCAACAGCAACCATTGTTCTGAGGAGCGAGATGGGAGGCTTGAAGGCTAGAACTCTAGAGAAGAGGCTGCTGAGCCAAGGGGTTACTTTATAGGTCTTGGGGTTTCTGTTCTGTAGAACACCGTGGCCGAAAGTCTGTCCATATCATGGCATCTTACCTGTCCATATCACTGTCTGTCCTTGAAGGAAGTCAGGGCAGGGGTGCGAGTCAGCTGATGCAGAGAGCATAGAGGAGAACTCCTCATGGCTTGCTAAACCTGCTCTCCTGTAGAGCCCAGGACTGCCAACTTAGGAGTGGAACAGCCCTCCCGGTCAGCCATCCATCAAGAAAGGGCACCAAAAGCTTGCCCACACGCCTGCCTACTGGGGACATTTCCTCAATTGAGGCTCCCTCTTCCAAAAATGACTCCAGTTTGCGTCAAGTTGGTATAAGACCAGCCATCCCGTTTGGGGAAGGGTGTCTGTCCCTTAGGCACCCACAGACCATCCCAGCACTCTGGATGGCCAGGCCCATGAAAACACACATTTAAAGACACAGGCCTGATGGTTGTCTGTGGTCTGAGATGCAGTTTTCTGTCTTTATAGAAGGAGCCAACACAGGCTCTCCTCCCAGTCCTGGCCTGATGGTGGGTCTTGGATAGCTGGGATGCTGTTACCTGGCAACCCCACATCCCAGGCACCTGGGCCTGATGCTGTCCTCAGAGCCCCAGCAGAAGTGAGGAAAGACAGCCATGTTCCAGCGCCTTTATCTGTGCTCTGTGACTAGCACCTCAGATAGAAGATATGCCCTAAAGAGAACATCAATTTTATTACTTATGGATTTCCTTTTGTGTTCTGGGTTTTGTTTTTTTGTTTTTTGTTTGTTTTTTTTTTTTTTTGGTTTTTGTTTTTTGTTGTTGGTTTTTTTTTGTTTTTTTGTTTTTTGTTTTTTTTGAGATAAGGGTTTCTCTGTGTGGCCCTGGCTGTTCTGAAACTTGCTCTACAGACCAGGCTGGCCTCAAACTCACAGAGATCTGACTGCCTGTGCCTCCCACCACATTCAACTTCAAATTTCCAAAATATCAGAGGCTCTCTACAAAGTAGATCTGCAATTAGACCCACATCTAAGGGCTGTGGTGTAGGTGCCACCCAGTCCGTGGCACTCTTTAGTAGAAGCTGCCCTCGGACCTCACACTCCAGAGTCCCCTTTCCTGTGACTGGGAGAAAGGTGTCCCAATAACTTGAAGCACCCTTTGGAGCTTGGTGCAGCTTCCTAGGAAATGCTCCAGCCCTTCCCACCGGAAGTCATCTCCCCAAGTCTGGCTAAAGTCATACCATACTTGGCTTAACATCTGGAGACCAGTCCCATGTAGTGATGGTGCTGGGCTGCCCCATGGAGAGAGGGCCAGGTGCCCAGCACTGCCAGGACCGTGTGCCAGTTTGGAAGAGATCCCAGGCCAAGCGGAAGAGCCCCGAGGAGCCACTGAGGCAGCTGTATAAAAAACGACTTATGGTCTTAAGCCACTAAACTTGGGGGCAAATGTTTGCTTCCTTGGTGATGAATCCTATAGTCTCACCTCTCAGACGGTTATGGGCACACATAAATCAGGTGTTCTTCTGAAGAATGGCAAGTCACAGGGTATAGGAAGAGGGTGCACCGTAAAACCCCCCACCCCCATTACAATTGCGATTGAGGCTCCTCAGGCAGCTGAGTCCCAGAAGCCGAGCCAAGTTGCTCTTTACCCCCCCAGTGAGCAGGATCAAGCCAGGGGCGTTTGGCAGAAGAGAAAACCTACCCTCCCCTGTGCAGCAACGTCAGTCTTCCTACAGCAGAAGAAACATGGACTTGGTCTGTGGCATGGGCATGGGGGTCACCCAGGGTACTGGGCCTGTCCTGCATCCTTTGGTTCAAGCCTCTCACCTCTAGGCTTTGGACGCTGTCCTTCGGTGCTCCTGTGGCGGCCATGCTGGAGGTCCCAAGGACACTGGAGGTCTCCCCCATCCTTACCATGCTGCCAAACCCCAGAGAGTCTGGGTCACCCCAGGACCGCCACAGAGATGTTCAGACAAGCAGATTTAAGTAAGGAGCTGCACTTCTGCTCTCTTGCAGGAACAGGGCTGTCTCCTGTGAATGGAGCCCTTTCTTTTTCAGGGTCATAGATCTCGAGGGTTGAAATGGGAGCTGACGTGTGTCTGTGTGGAGTGGATGGATGCGCCACACTTTGGTGGTTGGAAGCCATAAGCACCGGCCTGGAGGTCTAACATGGCTCCCACCTGCAGGTCCAACAAACCCACCAGAAGGAGCAGCTTTCCAAAGAAGGGTCTCAGGCCAGAACTGGCTGAAGTCCTGGAGCCTGGCCCTGTTGAGTGGAAAAAACTGTTCCCTGGGGGAACACTGACCTGCCACAAGCAGGGGCCTTCAGGCCAACTGGAAGCCGTAGCGGCTTGTCAGAACACAGAGAACATTCAGTGGTTGAAGAATTCCAAGTCGGAGCCACACTCCGCCCGAAGGGTGGGCTGGGTTTGCAGTGTCTTCTAGCTGTGTGACCTCAGGCAACGGCTCACCCTCTCTGTGCCTGAGTTCTTTCTTAACGCTTTTGAGACTTGCAGTAGACTTCTTAGGTCACCCACCATGCACCAGAGGAGGGGAGCAAAGTTAGGAGGAGGTGGAGCAAGGAACTCCACCCAGTGGACCAACTGGAGCCCTGAACCAGCACATCTGTTACCTGCTTCTCTAGGGGCCACAGGGTCTCCATGTGCAGGGTCCACGGGCCACAAAGTCGCCTGGGGTTGGGCTGGAAGTGACTTCAACCTTCCACTTTTCTGAAGCCCTATCGTTCGTGCGACTAGGAAAAGACAATTAATTCAATTTCCCCTAAACTCTCCCAAACCAAGGGCCTTCTATAGGGTCCGCTCATCTGGGCACATATGCCTGCCGCTTTCCGGAGTTCTAACATGAACTGTAAGAAACGGACAGCAGGCGGCGCTGTCTCCTCGTGAGAGAGAGCTAGGGACAAACTCCCAGGGTAGTCTCGGAGCTTCTCAGGCAGTTTCCGAGGTTCCCTCTCCTTTTCAAGGGTTGCCTGACCTTGAGCTCTCTCCCTGTATTGACACCGCAACTAAGTATGGCCTGTTGCTACCCCCACACACACACACCCGCCCTCTGCCTACCTGTTGCCCTGCCCTCCCTCCCGTGTAGCCGGAAGGTCACACTCAGGTCCATCTGTCTGACCCAGCCCCACTACTGGAGCGAATGCTGGGGTCCAGTGAGAGCCCAGGCCTGTCAGCTCCCCCCACCCCACCCCACCCCCGTCACAGAAACCCAGAGACATCATGTGCCCGTCTAGAACTTGCTTTCCAGGACACATTCCCAAAGACAGTCGAGTTGTCCTTTTACAGGGACATCTAAGAACCTGGCATTCTTCCACATGGTCGTGACCTGGGACAGTCAGGGAACATGGGGTCCCTGCCTCCCCGGTGTGATGTCAGTAGTTTTAATAAGATGCTCAGAGAGGTTTAGCATATGGTCCCTCCCCAGGCCAGTCCTGTGTCACCACAAGGCCACTGAACAACAGAACTATGCTAGAGCAATGCGGGCTGGGTCCCAGCTGTACTGTCTGCCCTAGCCAGGCAAACAGACCACTGAAATGGCCCTGCCGGCACTATGGCTGAGTTTAGAAGGGCTAACTCCTTGCTCAGTTCAGACTGCTACACCCCATTGTCTCTCGGGTGACCCAAGCCCAGTGACATCCCTTCAGGGGATCCATGTGAGCCTTCCAGGTACTAGAAACAGCGGCAGGACCCCGCATCTGGTCTCAACAAAGCACGCACAGTCCCACCTTGGTAAGCCAACCCTTCCATCATGCTTTGCTCAAAGTGGGCGTCTTCTATATGGCCAGCCAGGTAACTGTGGACAGCAACTGGCAATGGCAGGGCTGTGCCCACCTGTCCCCTATGGAGGAGTCCAATGGCAGGCATCCACGGGTGCTCCCTGTGGGTGGATTGGGCATCTGTAGCCATTACCTGTTGGATCATATTCCTCTCTGGGCTGTCAAAGCAGGCCAGAAAGTATCACAGGCTTGGGAGCAGAGATCTATGGTACATGGCACCCTAAGAGTGAGACCCTGGTTACAATACCCATGGAAGAAAGTGGGGGGCGGGGGGGAGGAGTGGGCGGGAAGTCAGGAAATACAAGCTGGAAATAAAACTCATTGTTAAAGCTCCAGGGAGCCACCATCTTTCTCTTCGGTAGCTCAGAGTCCAGTGACTGGTACTGCAGACCCCCGTCCCCGCCCCTGGGAGGGTGCTTGCAGGAAAGAAGACCCCCTCCTCTCCTTAAGGCGAGCCCACATCTGAGAAACAGAATCAGGCAGCCACACCCTACTGCCATTCACAGCTTCTCCGGTCCTGTGTCAACTTTTGCTTGACATTTATTTCCACTGTACCAAATGGCTGGAGGAAGAAAGGGAGCCGGCAGAGAGCCCTGGGGGGGAAATAGGAATGGCAGTCTCTGTGACTCTGGGAAGTCAGAGTCCTCTGGCTGGGAGCTGTAGCCCTTCCTGGCTCAGTGGGAAAGCGGAGCTGGGACTCCCTCAACATTTCCCTTCTGCTGACAATGGGTTATCAAGATTGAAACAGGTCAAGGCTTTGGGCTCAGAAAGCCCAGGGCCTGAGCCCCAGGCCTTTATTTTACCCCTGTCCTCTCTGAGTTTGGCTTTCGTGCCTGCGGTGGGGGGAGGGGAGAGTGAAAGGGGTTGTTGTGAGGGTGGGCTTTGGTGTCCCCTGTGGAGAGGGCTGGGCTGCTGGGATAAGAATGTTTCCAGAATGCTGCCTGTTACCCTGGTCATCCAGTTTTTCCCAAGCTGCCACTGAAGGCAGAACAGGCAGGAGAGGGCAGCAGAGGCCAGACCAAGCCACCTCAGCAGGGTCTCCAGGAGTTGATCCAAGGAAGACCTCTCACTTCAGCCCTTACCGCAACTCCTGTCAAGCTGTGGGGAGGACCTGCCAAGGGGTGGGGACTCCCCTCCCTGTCTCTCCCTCAGATAGTTACAGACTGGAACAGACTCCCACCCCACCTCCATGTGGTGGGTCTCACAGAGCCACTGGTATAAGTAAAGTGACCTTTCTTTTCCCATCCTGGGACCAAGTGGCAGAAAATTCTGGTAGTTTGTGCGGGAGTCTCAGGCCCAAAGCTGCTGGTCAGTTGTCTTCCACTCTTGGGATGCTCACAGGAAGCTCCCAAGAGGAGGCCCTAGAAAATGTGGGATGGTTCCTACTTGCTGTCTCCCCCCCCCCCCCCCCCCCCGCACACACACATCCTTATAGTGAGAAACCCCAGGAGTCTTAAGTCCACCGTTGTCCCTTCTGGGTGCCAGGAAAATATGTCCTCTTTCTCCTGAGCACCATCTCACTGGAACAACATTGTCAGAGAAGAGGAATTCAAAGATGAGGGGTGGCTTGGTTTACACAATGCCAGGTGGCCTCAGGGCAAGGACTCCGGGTCAGTATTTCCACTCCGTCCTAGGAACACAGTCACTGGTGGGGGACTGGCAGACAGGGAGCCAGGTTTTTTGGTGCAGTACCAACTCTTCCCTGCCCTGACCCTTCAATCCCAAAGAGAAAGGACAACAGTGTATCAACTGCGCCTCTGTGGGCCAGGCGCCTGCACGTCACAGCTCACAAACCCTGTTGCCCTCTCTGGCGCTGCTGTAGGACCTGCCTGGGTTCAGTGTCCGGGAAGTTCTTCCTGTCTAGGTCTGTGGGACCCAGAGCCTGAGCCTTGGAGATTGTGCACCCTTGTCCGCAGGAGGAGGTTGAGGAGGGGACCGTGTGATTTACCCACAGGGCCGAGCTTCGTGTCTCCTTGCGGCTTGCCAACCTCCACACCTTCTGCTTCACACAGAGCCATTGCGTCCTGACGGTTCTGCAAGGGTCATTTGACCATAACTTAACGCGCTCCCTGTGCGCCCAGAGCAGACAGTAAGCACTCACACTCAATTTCGTCACACTTCTGCTGGGTTTAAACCTGTGACCTGCAGGTGCCCGAATGTTTTCTTGGGCACCGCGGAGGCTGCTCCCTACCACGCAGCATGCGCGACCCTAAGCCAAAATGGACCCTGGAGAAACCCGGGCGCCACCAAAGCGGCGGAGGGAGACCTCGGGACGCTGCTAGCGATCTTTCCATGGAATCGGCCCTTCTAGGCTTGCCTGGAGCCCAGCCCTCCTCTGGGGAAGGCCGGACTTTCCCTCTCACCCTCCGGCGACAGATCAGGCGAGAGGCAGAGCCAGGCCCCCATCCCCTGGGTCCTGGCCAGTTCTGCCGGGGCGACTCTTGGTGCCTTCCACCCAGCTGGCCCTGATGTCGGGAGCTGGGAAATCCCACTGAAATCCGCACAGGAGCCTGGTAGTGAGCTGGAATCCGGGGTCCGCTGCCGCCGCCACCACCAGGACACGGATTCGATCCCGGGATCAGGAGCCATAGCGCCCCGGGGGCTGCCTACGTGCTCCCCTTGTTTTCACTGGGGCGCAGTGTGCCCTGGGAAGGGAGGCGCTCCGGCTCCAGGCAGTGGCTCAAGTGCCTGAGGGCCTATTCCCTAGACCTGCTTTCCTCCCCGAAGGGAGGCCTCAGCTTGTGGAGGACAGAGCTGGTTCCTGGTTTCGAACCTGTTCCAGGACATGGAACCCGGAGAGCAGCGAGGCCGCAGCCCCCGCTCGATGCTCCAGACTCCCCAGCTCCGGCTTTTCCCTGTCCTCTTTATCTGGGTTTTATAGACAGCTGTTAGTTGGGGACATTAATTGCCCGGACTAGTTTATTGATAATTTTGATGTAACAGAGCACCAGAGAAATTACCCTCCCGTCCAGAATGTCAAGTCTGAGAAGAAGCAGGCTCTGAGGCGCGACCCCACGGTGCGCAGACACTGCGGTGGGTCAGGACCGCGGCAGCGACAATGCGGCTTATTATGTTTGTTTTCCTAGGTGGGCGGCTGGTGATGGAGATGGTGGTCAGGGGAGACTGGAGCTTAGCTGTTCGTTGTCTCCAGAAGAGGAAGGAAAAAATACGATTTAAAAGGGAAATATGTTCGGGGCAGGAGCGTGGGCGTAGCCCTGAGTACCCACGGATGCTCCGTCCCTTCCTGATTGCGTTTTACAGGCCTCCACAGGAGAAGGGTATCAGGCAATTAAAAAACAAAAACCAAGTAGACAAAATAAGAAAAAACAAGCAAGCAAACAAACAAACCTTTGAAGTTGCTTCATTATCTACAACAGAATGCAAGGCTCGCTAGCCCCTGGAATGAAGGGCTCACTGGGTTCAGGGTAGCAGAAAATTATGCATAAGTGTATGTAAAGACTGCGTGTGCGTGTGTACACACACTTGCTTTTCCCTGGGATGAAAGCCTACAAGGTTTTTTTTCTTTAAATGCGTGATTATTTTTTCAAGTTAAAGAATCTTTAGAGGGACAACGGAGGACTCATCTTCAAAAGACAGAAATGAAGGAAAAGTTGTTCCTACGGCTTCTACTACCGCGTGAAATAAAGGAAGAAGGGGGCTGAGTAGGAAAGACAAAGTTTAGAATCACCTAGATTTAATTCCCCTCCCCGCAGAGAGCTGAAGATCCTGGAATGGTAATGAGTTGGGTCTACTACCCCCCCCCCAAAATCCCCAGCTATTCGGATTGATGTCTAGCCACAAGAGTTTTAGAGTCCTTGTACAAATGTTATACATTTTTATTTTTGTTCTTTTTGTAGGAAAAAAATACACAAAAAGCAATACCCTCAGATTGTCCCTTTTATACAGTGCAGAAAGGAGGTTTAAAATACGTGTCACAGATGCCGCACCTCTGCGGCCAAAAGACTAAAAGGGGGGACAGTCCCTCATATTATATATATTTATATAAAACATATGGAAATTTGTTTTTACACAGATTGGTCTTTGTTTCAAATTTACAATGGTTATCTAAAAAAAAAAAAACAAAAACAAAAAACCAAAAAAACCCACAATAATGACAACAACTCTACACGGCAAATATTGCCAACCAAGTCACACCATTAATACTGAGAGGGCAGAGCTACGTGGTGTTTTGAGTAGTAAGGTAAAGCAGAATAAATAACAGGCCAAGCCTGCCAAGGCGTCAGAGTGTGAGCCTGAACTACACCAGCCAGATGGACCCTCCACTCCCTCATCTCAGTGTGTTCCTTTCTTTTCAGAGAGTCACAGTAGAGACAGAAGAACACCCAGGGGAAAAGTCAAAATGTAACTCCAAGCAAGGTGAAAGACACTGGAGTCGAAAAAAAAATAGATGGCTGAAGGCTGGAGCAACTTCTGTGACACTGTTTCCTTTTTAAAAAGACAAACAGTGGCTCCAGGTATGTGTGCCATTCCCATAGAGATTCACCTGTGATTGCTGGAGGAGACCCCGGGTTGGGAGAGGGGAGACCATTCCTGGTCCCATCCTCCCCGGGAGTGGGGAAAAAGATGGCGGAAGGGAGATGTGTGCATTTCAAGACATTCTTTCAAAAAGTTAAAAACTAAAAGATAAATACTCAACCAAAAAAAAAAATCAAAGTATTTGATAATGATTGGTCTCACGTTCCCCTGCTTCTAAAAACTGTCCCTTGGTGTGGAAGGGGCGGAGAGACCTCTGCAGAATTCTTTCCACGTATCTGGCTTCCCCCGACATGACACAGCACCTCCGTGGCTGGTTTCAGTGGGGTTGAAAGTATTTATTTACTGACAGCTGCAGTCTGACCTGGCCCCCGGCTGCCGCTGTTTTTTTAGAAATTAGTGAGGGAGTGAGGGTAGAGACGCTGCTCCCAGTCTGTGTTGGGATTTTCTTTACAAATAATCCGTTAGGGGTGGGGCTATCCCTTTTCACTTGCTGACGGGTTATACCTCCAGAGTAAAGCAGTTTGTGGCGGTGGGCTCCTGGTCCCTGGGCCGGCCAGGCTGGGCTGGAGGGCCCCGTGGCCTCACCTCACATCACACACGGCTTGATGTCTTGGTAGGTGACCTGCTGGTGATAGTAAGATCCTCCGCCTGTTGTATGCATAGAAGAAGAGGCCATGGCATTGAAAGAGAAGACAAACTCCTTTCTGTCACACATGCTGGGCGACTGTGAGTGATACCGAGGGATGCCTGTAGGGTAGGGCGACAGCAAAAGGAGGGAGCAAAACATTAGCTTCCAGGGCATGAGTTCAGGACCCAGCCTAGAAGCCCCAATGAACTTGGTTATGTGTAAGCAGGCAACTCAGCCCTGCTCTACACATTCCTCCTAGCCCCACTTCCTAGTAAAACTGGCCTTCCTGGGGTTCCCAGCATTTGGCAGGAACTGAACTGAGAAAGGGGACTACGGAGTCCTCCGTGGTCCCTCGTGGTCCCTCGCTGTGCCTTCCTGGATTTGGACTAAATCACTAACTCCAAGTCCTGCTCGAGGTTGCTTCCTGCCGCTTGGGCCTCTCCAGTCTGGACTCCTTGCCTGGCAGAGGGCTTCTTTGATGCGGAAGGGGAAGGCCTAGGAGGCGGCCCGTCCGTCCGTCATGGCCTCATGCCCCAGAGCCTGGAACGCTGAGATTTCTGCAGTTGCCATTTCCACCCTGGTGGAGCCAGAAGCCCAATGCAGGGTCAACAGAATTCAAAGCCCACATCAAGGTTCAGGCAGCTGAAGAGTCCCCTTAAGGACAGGCATAAGGTGTGTGTATATGTGTGTGTGTGGGGTGACCCTGTGGAGAGGTGGACCAACAGCTAACCACCTCTCTCCTCTGGTCTGCCTCCCTGGGGTGGCCCTGACAGCTTATTTATGGCTATCCCTCTACCGACTTTTCCTTCCAGAACTAGGCTTGGAGGCTGAAAGCTATCTTCTTTTTCAGTGGGGGAGTCTGGGGTGGGCTCTGAGGGGCCTTGAAACCTGGATCCTGAAAGACAAAGAGCATTGGGGCTTATGACTCTGACCCCCAACTCCAGGCCTGGCCACCACACAGGACCCAGCTTAAGTCTGCACAAAATGCCCCTGGACTCACCAAACCAGGTTTCCTGAAGGGCCTGGGCTGGGCCTCTCAGTGTTTGGTCCAGGCCTCTTTGGGCCTAACTCTTGCTTTGGGCCTAACTTTTCCGTTCTTGCCTGACACAGATTCTTTGCATGGGAAGTATCAGAAAGGTGGGTTTGTTGGCCAGGGCTAGGCCGCTGGCTAGATACACAGGGCCTTTGCTAGAGGCGAAGGAACCCAGATGTTCCCTGGACTTAAGAGAGCCTGGGGTCTGAGTCTTTTTGGTGTGAATGGGGCCTACCTGGTCAGGCTAGGGGCAGCCAGAAAAGAGAAACAAGAAACGAAACTCGACCAGTCTAAACTGGGGACATCAAAACTCTCCTTAGAGAGAGAGAGCAGTTGGTACCCAAAGAATTGGGGCTAATGCTCTAGAAGCAAGATCGGTTCACAGTGGCTGTCATGGCTTGGGTCTGGGGTTGGAGCCCCCTGCACTCACCTTGCAGTTCTGCCGGCCCGTTGTGACTGTTTTGGTGAAGGTATGGCTGCTCCAGGGAGTGCGTGGAGATGCTGCCAGACAGGGGGTTGGCGGCTGGGTTGCAAGGGGACAGAGGCTGTTGCTTGATGTAGGAGGCCCCGCTGTTGAGAGCCGCGGAGGCCGCGGGCGGCCAGGCTGCTGCAGAGCTGGAGTAAACGGCGTGCGGCTCCATGACTCCGCCGGCGCCGGCCGGCAGCAGCGGTGAAGCGGGCACCGAGCTGTCGTGGTGCGGGTACTCCCCGGCCGCAGAGCCACCGCAGCCACCCATGTACGAGTGGCCGCCGTTGGAGGGCAGGTGTGGCACCGAGTGGCTGGGCAAAGCCATGCCGTCCACGTTGCCAGCCAAATGGCCATTCATCATGCCCAAGCCGCCCTCCAGCGCCAGGCTGTTGGGCGCGCACGAGAGGCCTCCGGAGCCCTGGAAGCCGTAGGTGTCGGGGAGGTGGTTGAAGCCCAGCCCGTTCACCATGCTGTACACAGGCTTGAGCGCCTGGCATTTCCTTCGGAAGCCGCGCGGCCGCCGGCGGAACGAGCCCTCCTCGAACATAAACTCGCTAGCCGGATCGATGGTCCAGTAGTGGCCCTTGCCGGGTCGCCCGAGGCCCTTGGGCAGTTTGATGAAGCACTCGTTGAGCGACAGGTTGTGGCGCACGGAGTTCTTCCAGCCCTGGTAGGCGCCGCGGAAGAAGGGGAAGCGCGCCTGAAGAAACTGGTAGATCTCGCTGAGGGTCAGGCGCTTGCTGGGCGAGCTCTGGATAGCCATGACGATGAGCGCGATGTACGAGTAGGGCGGCTTCTCCGGCCGCCGCACGCCGGCGTTGGTCTTCTTGGCCTTGGTGGGGCCCGCCGCCGCGGGGTCCATGGCCTGGCCGCCCGCGCCGCCGCCTCCTCCTGTGCCCCCGCCGTGCGGCGGCTGCTGCTTGTCGGGCGCGGACATCGGGTGGCTGCTGCCGCCGCCGCTGCCGCCGCTGCTCTGCGCTGCCGAGCCGGGAGGAGGAGGAGGAGCAGGAGGGGAGGGAGGGGAGGGGGCTGCGCGGGGCGGCTGCACCTCTGCCGTCACTGCGGCTCCCGAGCGCGCCTCCCCCGCAAGCCCGCCCTCCCCAGGCGCGCTATTCTCCTCCTCCTCCCTGCGGGAGGCCACGCGCATCAGGGGGCCCGGCACCGCCCCCCCCGCCTACTCCCCCCCCCCGCCGGTGCACGCCTTTGCGCCCCCGCAGCCTGCAGTGTCCGATCCCCCGTAGCTATTCAGTGGGCTCAAGCCCCCCAGGTCCCTCCCCACGCGTCCCCAGCCCCCCTCCACCCCCGCTCCCCGGACTGCGAAGCCTGCCCCGCCTCTGCCGACCTGGACCCGGTGTGCCGGTCCCCGCCTCCTAGGCCCGGATGACCGGGCTGGACACGCGCCCGGGACTCCGGTCTTCCCGGCGCGCTGGGCTGCGGCGGTGGCGGAGGCCTTGGGTCGTGACCAGCGCGGGCAGAGAGAGCGATTGGGTTCCCGGCCCCCGGGGCAGGACGGCGTAAGTTCCCGAGAGGGACCGCCTCCCCTCACTCCCCGCCCTGGGAAGCGCTGCGCCGGCGCCCGGCGCTCCTCGGACTCGCCCAACCGCGCTGCAGCCACTGCCCCAGCCGAGCGCGGGCGGGCGGAAAACGAAACCGCAGGCGGCTTAGCGGGCGCTTTGTCTCCAAGCGCTGCAAGCGGGACCCGGAGAGTGGCTTCAGGTCGTGCAGTGCCACGAACCGCACAGGTTCCCTAGCAGGCGGCTTCGTGCACTCATTCATGAAAGCGCGCACACGCGTGCATTAACACGCGCCCGGAGCGCACACACAACGATGCCCCCAAGCGAATCCTCTAATCACCAACTTAGACGCGCAGGCTTGCAC
The DNA here is from genome assembly GCF_000001635.26 of Mus musculus. Lineage (NCBI taxonomy): Eukaryota > Metazoa > Chordata > Mammalia > Rodentia > Muridae > Mus > Mus musculus. The sequence continues at coordinate 121,083,457 of NC_000074.6, read as the reverse complement.
CAGTGCGCTCCCCACTCACGTTCCCCAGGGTCCCCCGGGAAGCTGCCACTCTCAGATCTGAATTCACAGAGCAAAGTCTCCTCGGAGCCCCCTCCCCCCACGCTTAACTCTGAAATCCGCTTAGTTGGCCCCGCGGCCCCGTGTCCCCTTTTACAAGCGCAGGTTCTGATTTCCTGAGAGATGGCAAAGTCCGGGGCAGGAAGTTTACAAGGCTCAACGTAAACACGTTCCGGGGGATCCTTTAATAATAAGAGTAGAGAAGCCCGCGGGCGCGGGGGGAGTTGGCCTGATGCCCCTATGGGCTCGGCCTGCCGCCGCCGCGGGGCCTCCGACGCTGCGCGCCAGGCCGGGTTCCGGAAAGCGGGTGGCGCAGGCGGGGAGCGCGTCAGGGAGCGGCCCTGGCTGCGGGGTCGCGGCCTTGGAGAGATGATGCGGGGCGCAGGACGATTCACGATCCCAGGTGGACTTGCGCGCTCGAAACCAGGTGAGTGTGGGCCTTCCGCAGCCCAGACACGCGCGCGCGCGCGCGGGAAGCCCTAGTGGCAGGGCGGGTGACGAAGGGGACCTTTACAGGAGTTGGTGCGAGGGACCTTGGAGCTAGGCGGCTGCGCCCTGGCGCGAGTTGCAAGAAGAGATGTCTGCGGGTCTCCTTCAAAGCCCGCTGGCCTCAAGTTTCTTTGGATTCTCGGTTCCCCATCTTCTCCCCACCCCCACGCCTTCAGCTTTGGTGGTAGGCGCCTTGTCGTCTTCGAGGCGCCTGGCACATCTGTGCGAGGGTCTGGGGGCTTACTGACTTAGGTTGTTGCTCTGTAGCTGCCTCCTTTGGCAGAACCGGGTTCGCAGGAGGCGAGAGTCGCCATCCCGTTCCTTTCTCCAGGACAGACTTTAGAACTCTGTGGTCCAACTAAATTAAAAGGGAGGAAGAAGGGAGGTGGACGCTTATGTGTGGTTATGTGTTCGTGCACATAGACGCTCTAGCAAGCCGGCTTCTGCGCCACACAGTCGGCCTAGACAGCACCCCTCAGCACCATCCACAGACTGGCGTCTGCCTTCTCACGGGACTTAAGTACAGTTAAGGGGCCCCACCCTGGAAGGGCGCACCACATGTAGCCTGCACGCTGCTGGACTGTGCCTTCGCCCACACAGAGCCACAGGATCACAAGAATGGGCCTTGTAGGCCAGAGCGCACCCTTCCACCCCAGGCCACACATTCCCACACCCCCAAGTTTTCTTCTCCCCCCCTTTCTCCTTTCTTTTCCTCTCCATTATTTTCTTTTTATTTACGGTTTGTTTTTTTTTTTTTTCCTCTTACACTGGCAATTGCAGACCTGAGGACTCTGGGCTGTACCTCAGGGAGGGAAGTTCTCAGAAGGGCGCTACATAGCTGGCCTTTAGCGAGAAGTGAGCTGAGGAAGGCGCCCATTTTCCGAGCCGGCACAGGCTGTATTTTGCATGCTGCCCCAGTCCAGCCTTGCCTCTGACCTCAGATCAAGGGTGCCTCCAAATCGAGGGGACGTGAAGCTCTTTTCCAGTTAAAGGATGTGTGCCCATAGGTGACCTCCAGATCTGCCCCCCTTCCCGAACTCCCACAGACCGCTGTCAGAGGCTCTTTAGGGTATTTTGTAGAGAAATTTCCTTTTCAGGGGAGGAAACTGAAGTTTCATTTGCCCTTCAGTCTTCAGGCCTACCTCCTAAGGCTGCCTGTGAGGGGGAGGGTCAGGGGAGCCCAGTTGCCTGAGGCTCAGCCCGAATTCCCACTTTCCACTGAGGAGAGAGATGGAAGTGGGTACCCAAGAGGGTAGGAACCCTGAAAGCCTATAGCTTGGATGACCCTCTACAGTTATAAAGCAATGAGGGTTGGGGGGAGTTGCCTATGTGTCTCGAAACAGCTCGCAGACACTTTGAGATCTCTCTGAATCCCACATTTTTAAAGAGGAGAAACGGAGGTTCAGTCATAGGGCTCTATCAGTGGCTTCCCTTGCTGGACGAGTCTCCTGGCCCCATAAACTATCTCCAACCGATGCTTTTATAAAGTGTCAACTGAAACTGGGGCGGGAGGGGGTGGGAGGAAGCCAAGCTCTTGGTCATTTTGTGTAACTAGGATGAGACTGACTTCAGGAGCAGGGTCATCATGCCTCCCTCCTAAGAGGCCGCGGGGACCGCTTCCCCCCCCCCCCCCCATATTTCAGTGTAGGATCACTCACAAGTCTGGATGGTCCCAGCCTAGACCATTTTGTATGGAGCCAAGTTTCTCCCTTTAAACGCGGCTCCAACTAAAGCACCCACTTCTTACGGTTGTGGCAGCAGTGAGCTGGGACGAATGTCACACAAAAGTCCCCCGGGGGAGCAGCCTCAGGGAGGCAGGGCCCTGGATCCATAGGGTGATACCTGCTCTCAGCTGAAAATCCACAAGACTCCCTCCGCATCTCAAATCAAATCCCTGCGCTTAGCACTGGCTCCAGGAATGCCCGCATTTCGGGGAGGACGCCCCCCACTCCGGGGCCCCAGGTATCTGCGCTGGTTAATTGCTTAAGTGAAGCCGCCGGCCGAAAGCGCGCCCGGCGAAACCCGAGCGCGGAACCAGATCCTGCTTCGGCCGTCCGGCCGCGGGCGCCGCCGACCACCCACAGCGAGGCCGGCCGCCCTGCTGCAGGTTAGCAAGGGCCGACCCCACGCGAGACTGCGCATCCCCGACATCCAGAGGGAGCGCGGGGGACGCGCCGAAGTGCAGGGATGGAGAGGGGAGGGAACGTGATACGGACAATTCAGCCTTTGGGTACCAGAATTCAGAGTGCCACTTGCCCGATGAGGTAACTGTGGGCAAAGTGCACGGTGGGACAGGCACCACGGACTGCCAAGGGAACTGTAGAGCGAGGGAGATGTAGAGGGGTGAATGGATAGCAAACGAATACCATGCCTTAAGCCCTGGAGGACCTGGGGCTGGTGTGGTGGCTTCATGTGCAATCAGTGTTTGAAGATTCTAACTGGGCAGGACTCTCCTTCAGTCTATCCACCGGCCTGGTTGGTAGATTGCCCAACTAACGTGTGTACAGAAAGGTGAGGTGATCGGTAATCCCAGCATTCCCGAGGTGGAGTCGGGAGGAGCTGAAGTTCAAGGTCATCCTTGAGTTTAGCAAATTCAGGGCCAGCCTTGGATATCTGAGATCCCTGTCCCCCAGATTAAAAAGCAAACAAACGTGAAGGACACGCCCTGTATATGCACGAGCAACGCGGGATTGTGAGGTGTAATTACCTGCAGAGCGGGACTGCTTTATGCACAGTGGAGGAATGTGGACAGGACTGTGTGTTACAGGCGGAATGTTCTGAAGTGTTCTAAATATGTGCCCAGAAGGTAGAAGAGCGTAACTCTACAGGCCTCAGGAAAAACGGCGGCCTTGAGAGCGCTGTGGGCGGGTTTCTGTCAGGGGTGTAGGATGGGGTACCCTTGAAACAAGGCTTGAGGCAGCTACTTGTATTGGGGTGCACTTTAAAGTAAGGAAGGGCTGGGTGTTCTGCTTAGCCAAAGTGGGGGGGGGGACTTGCTGTCAGTGAAAGGAGGTGAGGGGAGCAGAGGGACGGTCACTGTCAGCATCTAAAACCTGTATCTCCGACAGACAGCCACTTAACCCAGAACAGGTTAATAATTTAGTTAAAAAAATAAACTAATAAATTGTGCTGTGGATGTGGCACAATTGGCAAAAACCCAAACAAACAACAGGTGTACAAAACAAAATCTTCCAAACAAAAACCAAAAAAGTCACTTGTCAAGCGTGCACAGAGCCCTGGGTTCCACACCAGAACCAGATAAATCAGGCTTGTTACAAGCCTGTAATCCTGTCGCTTGGGAAGTAGAGACAGGAGGATCAGAAATTCAAGGCCCTTCTGAGCTACACATTGAGTTTAAGGGTGGCCTGGGCTCCGGGACGCTGTCTAAACAAGTAAATAAGAGGGTCAGCACTCAGTGCCAAAGAAGCCTGAACTTGCTTCTTCCCAGTGGCCCTTATATCCCAAAGCGTCATTTTCCATGACGTCCTTCAGTGAAATATTTGATGGTACTACAGTCCCGGAATTTACAGCTCTTCCCAAAGAGACAGTCCGGAGCAGTTCCCGGATCCTGCTACTCCAGGATGGGTAGGTTCCTGGGCAGCTTTCTCCCCCCACTTCAGACACCCCAAACTATCTGCAAACATTTTAATTCTAGCTGCCTGAGCAATTGTACTTAGATAGAGAGAAGGGTGTGTGTGTGTGTGTGTGTGTGTGTGTGTCAGAGCCAGAAAGAGACTGAGCCACCAGAGAGAATTTCTGGGGAGCAGGGAGATGCTCATCACCACAGAGAGGTGAGGATACAGGAGGAGTTTGGGGAGGGGGATCCCAGAGAAATCAGGACTGAAGTGGAGAGGAAGCAGCGTGAGCTTCGAAAACAAGCCACCAGGAAAACACAACGCGTATTATGTGTCAAGGGCCAGTTATTTTTATTTTTATGTTGTTCATGTTTAGGAGAGATCCAGTAAGACAGAGCCCACACAGCACGCACACAGTCATCAGGAACACCCCGAGGGGAAGCGATTCGAGTCATCCAGAGAGGCTGCAGCCATGAGCTGAAACGGCCCCCCGGAAACCAGTTCAGGTTTGTTTCTTGAAAATCAGCAATTTGTAGCCAGCAGCCTGCTGGTGTGCAGGGCTCAGTACCCGGGTGGCTGCAGCGAGCAGCCTCGTTACAGCACGCTCAGCAGCTAGCCCCAGTAGCACCTTTAGAGGACATGGAAAAGCGGGGAGACTGCTTTAGCAGAGAGAAACAAAGTCCACCCAGCCTAGGAGGCCGGCAAGAGAGGAGGGAGCTCACCTGTCAGCTTCCAGCAAAAGACCCAGGCTTGGCTGAAAAAATAGGGGTGGCACCCTCTTTGCACACCTCCTGCCATCTACGATGTGCTCTATATATATATATATATATATATATATATATATATATATATATATATAGTATTGTGTGTATGTATGCACACACACGCGCGCGCGCGCGCGCACACACACACACACACACACACACACACACACACACACATCCACATCCCCTCTCTCCTTTTATGTCCTAGCCAGGTTAGAAGGATTATATTTATACTCATGGTCAGACCTGCTTTGGTGCATCCAGGTCACAAGAATTCAGGGAATCAGAGAGGAAAGGAGTTTGGAACATAGCTGGCACCTGCAATCCAGAAGGCTGAGGCAGAAGGATCTCCATGAATTTGAGGAAGAAAAGAAAATTGGGATGGGAAGTCCGTGTGTGGGGGTGGGGGTTCATGCTCTGGATGAGGACAGGAAAGGGGGTGGGGAGGCTCTCAATGGAAAGGGAGGACCAGGTGGAAGCAGAGTAAGGCCTCCTCCTCCTCCTTCTCCTCCTCCTTGCATCGAGGCTTGAAGCCCAGGGTGAGAACCTTCAGTGTGAGTATGCTGCAGGATGGGGCTCTGCAGAGGGAAAAAGTGTGTGTGTGTGTGTGTGTGCATGCGCAAGTGTGTGTGTGTGTATGTTCACGTGCCTGTGAATGTTTGTGAGCTCCTATGCCCTTATGTATGTGAGCACACACATCTGTGCATGTGTGCATGATCCTATGCCCGTATGTGTGTACATGGACCTGTGTGCATCTCTGTGCGCCCGTGCATGTGTGATGGGTGTGCACTCCTGTGTGTGTTCACGTGCCTATGAGTGTGTGCACGCTCCTATGCCTGTGTGTGTGCTCACGTGCCTGTGTGTGCATCTCTGTGTGCCTCATGTGCCTGTGCATGTGTGTATACTCATGTGTGTGTATACTCGTGTGTGTGTGTGTGTATACTCGTGTGTGTGTGTAACTCTGCTCTGATTATCCACCGTTGGCACATAGAGAAGATCCCAGAGGCAAAAATTACAGGACTGTCAAGGTTCTTGCCTCAGTTTCTTCATCTTGCCAACTGGGTAATGTCTGACCATCCCTGGGCTGACCCAGGGATGCAGAGAAGAGAAACATCAGAACTAGTGTTCTAGGAGCCTGGCCAGTCAGGGAGGGAAAGATGCTGTAAACTCAAACCATGTTAAATTGTTAACCGAACAAACACACATAACCACTCCGGCCCTGTAGTGAGGATTTATGGTTACGTTTGGGTTCCATTGCTCTGTGGCTCAGAGCCAGTGGCCTTGCCTCTCTGTGCAAACAAGAATAAGGATACAGCCTCTCTTCTGTGTGGTTGAGAGGACCAGACATAGTAATTGTTGGCTCAGGTTGTTCTTCCCAAGGTGCAGAGATCCCAGGAGCCTTGCTCTTTACAGGATTGAAGGTTGAGGGTTAATATCCCTCTTTGATGCAGCCACTCAAAGTTTTGGAGTCCTACTGGGCACCTGAGCTAATGGGAAGGAGGGTTGGAGGTGGAGGGACAGGTGAGGAACAAGTGCCTGCTTTCTGAGAGAAGGATGTGGGCCCTTGGATAACACAAGGCACTTCCCACACGGAGAAGCTGGTGCCAGCCCAGGTGCCCCTTTCCACGGAGCTGGTCCCGGCCTCAGTCCTGGATGTTTCCCACTCTGGTAGGGTGCTGTCTTGGGGCAGGTTCCCTCCCCGTCCAGAGGCTGTGATTTCCAGGCAGGGTGATAAATGAATCACCGGCTTCCCTTCAGGGCCACCCTGAAGACTGCAGGGTAGCCTGGGGAAGCTCGGAGCACCTGCCAGCTTGGCCTGTTTCATGGTGGGACTGCTAAGCTTATCCAGGATGGTCTTAGTACCCTGACAGCTGGTTGAAGGGGCTTCCCTTTGGGATAGATGTGGAGGTCCCTAGCACATCTAGCGAGGAGGACCTGGGAGATTGGACGTCCTCAAGGCAAGCTTGATGCTGGGTGCTCTAGCTTCCCACCAGCCACACACCTTTGTCTTTCTTTCCCTTTCATTTTCTTTTCTTTCTCTTTCTCCCTCGTTCTCCTTTCTTTCCTTTTTGTTGTGTTTTTGGTTTTGGTTATTTGGGTTTTTGTTTTGTTTTTTTACACCCCTCTGGCTGTCATGGAACTCTCTCAGAGATCTGCCTGCCTCTGCCTCTCCTTGAATGCTGGGATGAAAGGAGTCAGACCCACATTCCACCACGGTTAACAAACGCACATCTCCAGTTCCCCATGCCCGCTCTGCCACCCACCGGTTCTCTCCTGGCTGGGGCAGGAGGGCAGGGCGAGTGGGAGCGGGCGGGTGGTGGAGCATTAGTTTCCCAGCAGCCCTTTCTCCTGCCCGTTTCTGAGAAGTGCCGGGAGCGGGTGGAGTGGGGCTGGCTGACCACCTCTGGAGCAGCAGCGTCCTCAAAGCGGACCCATTGCCCAGTTGGTGACTCATCCTCTGATCTCCCTGGCTGGGGGAGGGGGGTTAAGAGAGAGTCGGTCAAGGTATGAACTTGGAAGAGAAGGGCTTTTGAGCAAGGGGCTGCTATTTGGAGGCCAGAGCTCCCAGGTCCCGTCACAAACAGATTCGGGAGTGAGTGCATATGGGTCAGGGTCTCCATTTAGGGCCTTTGCAGAAACACACTGGTACCCTGAGTGTCCCTTAGTTCCTTGCAGTTTATATTCTCTCCCTCCACCTCTGCCCTATGTCTCTGCCTCCCCTCTCTTTAGGGCTATTTTCGTTTGTTTTTTGCCACCCACTCAACTTTCAAGGTGTTACCAGCCAACAGTATTTACTCCCCAACACATCCCCAGCCTAGCCAGACAAATGGACACACAGAACAAAAGGAGTCAAAACCACAGCTGAGCTGTTTTCCTCATCGCATTTTCTTTTCTTTTTTATTTTACAATTTATTTTCTCAAAGCTCAGAAGCACCCCCAGTTCTTCACAGTTTCATCACTCGCAGTCCCCAGTCCCTGTTCGTTTTGAAAGGAATTTCCCCGTCTCACTCGTATTACTTGGGGCTTCCCTACACCAGCACCAGGGAGCTCCCCCCCCCACACCCCGTGTTCTTAGTAGTTCTCAGTTAATTGCCTGCAAAAATTCTGTCCTTGGCATGGGAGGATATTCATAATTAAATGCTTTTTTTTTGGAAAATATAAAGGCAAACATAGTTCAAATATTTCGATCGTACTATCCTTAGGTCAGGTCTATTTGGAATCTTCCCTCGTTCCTCCCTTCTCTCTGGGAAGACCTGAAGACAGCCCTCTGTCTTCTCTACTGCGGCCCTCTGATGGGGGGGGTCATTATTTTTCCTGCAAATTGGGCTGAGACCTGTTTTAATTCGCCATGAAAACCAACCTAATTAGGAATCGAATTCGCTCTTTCGTGGGCTTGAACAAGCATTCTCTCCTCCCTCCCTCCCTCCTTCCCAGCTCTGAGGGCTTTCTGAACTCCCTTCCTTTGGAAGTGAGCACCTTTGGCAGCCTCCTACCTGCTCCTAAGTCTTCCTCTCTCTCTCTCTCTCTCTCTCTCTCTTTCTCCTTTATAAGCAGTTGAGACACACTCGATTCTGTGAGTCTACCGGGAGCATTTTTTTTCCATCGTAGTCTCCCGGTGGGGGAAAAACATCTCTCGATGGCCTTCGGCCGAGGCGGTATGTTGTTGGTCTGGATGACCGGCAAAGCCCAGAAAGTACCATTAGCAGCTGACTGAGTCGGGTTGGTTCTGGGCGGTTGACCCCAGCAGCAGCAGCAGCAGCAGCAGCGGGGTCTGAGTCCCCTAGGGCAAGGCAGCAGGAGGGTGCCTGGCTGGTTCCCGTTGCTCTGTGCAGAGAGCAGTTCTTTTACTGCGGTTGGACTAATGACGGGTCCTGATTTTGTGAACTCGGTGTTTATTTTCCCTCCACCAGCCGGGGGAGGAGTGCAAACTGGGGAAAGACCCTCGGGACAAGATCCCTCCGTTCTTCTGGGAAACTGGCTGAGGCTCTCTCCCAATGCACCCCATCTCCACACATACCAGCTGGGCAATGGCCATTCTGGGTTGGGATTAAAGTAGGTTTCCACCTTTCTTCCCTTCTGCTCTTGCCATTGGGTGGGGGGGGGGCGGTCAGGGGACCAAGGCACAGGGATACACATCAGCCACTTTCTGGGGGGACCCACTTCAGCACCTTCTGCCCTGGACATCTCCTTTGGACAAGTTCTGAGTACTCAACCCTGGGTACTGGCAGCCTCCACCTTGGGGCCTGGAGGGAAGAAATGAGCAAGGGTGCAGCCCAGGCTGCCTCTGAGGTGAGGTGACCACGTCTGTGGACATGAAAACCCAAGAAGTGTTTGTTACACTGGGAGACGTGGATTCAGTCATGCAAAATCCTCAGAAGACACATCAAGAGGGGGTATTGTTATATCGAGGCTTAGCCTGAGCCAGTGGCAAGGCCGGCTTCCCGCTTCACCTGCCCTGGAAGCCGGCGGAGTCTGGTTAATTTTTCAATGTTCATTTCCAGCGATCACAGGGCCCAAATGGAAACCAGAGAGCTCCGAATAGGCCACAGCGGTCAGTTACCCAGGACTGCAGAGACACCCTTCACTCCTGCATGCGTTTGATCTGACTCCACCAGAAGGTCCAGTCGCCAACGCCTAGCTGAGGTCCCAGGCCAGGCCTTACCCCCAACCCCTACCCTCTCAGCCTCCAATTGAAAGAAGGCCTGCCGGCTCCAACTCAATTAGCACAAAGGCGGCGGCGGGCACCCTGGTCTGTGCCGCAGGGCAGGGAGCGTCCTGGCGGGCAGGTAGAGAGAAGTCCGCTAGCCCCGGGTGTTATCAGCAAGCGGCTTAATCAGGAATTTGAGCTGACAACGTGCGCACCGCCACCCGGCTCCGCCAGCCGGTTGACGGTGGGAGTGAGACCCGAGAGGCTGGAGTCCCAGACTTCAAAGCTGCCCGAGGTGCGGCGGCCTTGGGGAAGGGGGCGCCCGGCGACAATCGGCAACCCCGAGCGCCGCCTGGACAGAAGCCGGCGGGCCAGTGGGCGCTGGACCATCTTCCCTGCGAAGTAGGTGGCCCTGTATATTTTTGTTCAAGTGGTGTTTACGTTAATGGAAAAGGGATGGGGTTACAAACAGCCTACAATCGGAGTCAGGGGCCACTGGGGATTCCACACTGAAAGGGCTTTCACTTTGCCTGGAGAGACTTAGCGGGAACCCGCCCAGCATGGGGTGGTGCTGCAGGAACCCCCCCCCCCCCCACTCCAACTCGTGCATCCGTCTGGCTCTCCCGACTAGAAAACCCTACTGCCCCAGGCGGCAGTGCAATTGGGTTTACAGAGGAGAAAAACCTCGTTAAAGACCCAAAGGGCTCTTTCTAAAAGGGCCCTGGGAGGGCCTCCCCCTTCCCCACCAAGCCAGACTTTCCCTTTCTTTTCGTAGCAACAGAATTTGCCAGGAGTTCTCCAGAACTCCTGAGGAAATCTCCCTTCTCCAGAGCAGTGGTCTGTCCAAACACAGACACAGGTCCCCCATCCCAAGACAATCTTTCCCCTCCTTTTCGCCAACAACTGCATCTGTCCTTCTTTCTCCTCCTATTGAAAACAGGGAGAGCAGGCTGCAGGAACAGGCTTCTGTCAAAGGAGAACTCAGAATACAAAAATAAAAGCAGGGGAGGTGGGTGGTAGTCCAAGTAGGTAGGAGACGGGCAGCTGCTTGAACCAGGACAAGAGGGCTGACCGACTTTTGGAAAGGTGTTTCCAGTCTCTTTCCAGGATAGCAGCTTGACCTGAAGTCAGACCCACTCAGGGACTGTCCACCCAGCTGACAGTCCACTCTGTCAGCTCAGAGCCTTGTCCGATCTTTTCCTGGAAGATGGTGGACTGGGCAGTTAGGGTTATCTGACACACTTCCGCTGTTGTGCAGACTAGATGGGACCTGGCCTCGGGGTGTGTGTGTGGTTGCTTGCAGGGAGAACGGGCCCTGTCAACTTCCCACCTAGAGCGCTGAACATCAAGTCAGTTTTGGGGGCACCACAGTCTTCTCATTTAGGGCCTTCTTCCCAACTGTAAAACGTCAGGAGCTTAACATGAGTGGGTTGGGATAGTGACCCCATAGGAAGTTCCGGCACAAGCCTGTTCTTGGATGGGGTGTTCGTTCAAGAGGAGAGTTTTGGGTTTGAAAAAAATATATGTCTGTATTTACTTTTGAGATAGGGTCTTGCTTTACAGCATAACTGGAGCTCCCGAGCACTGGTCTTAAACTCACTGGGATTCTCCTGCCTCAGTTTCTGAAAGGCTGGGATGACAGGCCTGATGAACTCTAGGGCTAGGCATCCAGCAGGCTCACACTCTCATGGGAAGCACTTGAGGTCTTGGCTCCTCTGTTCAGCCACCTTAGGGCTGAGTGCTGAGCTCCTGGGCACTGGCTGGCCCCTCAGTGTCCCCACCTTTTGTAATGGAGCCAGTGACCCAGCTGGGATTTGATTTTTCCTCCCTCCCTCCCTCCCTCCCTCCCTCCCTCCCTACCTCCCTCCCTTCCTTCTTTTCTGGTCTATCATCTATCTATCTATCTATCTATCTATCTATCTATCTATCTATCTATCTATCTATCTATCTATCTAACCTATCTATAGACAGTTTTTCTCAGTAGTCCTATTGTCCTGGAACTTGCTCAGTAGATCAGGTTTGCCTCAAGCACAGAAGGCATACACCTCCGTGCTGGGCTTTTCTTAATTAGTCACCGAGAGATCTTGGGTGGTGAGGGAGGTTCGTGGTTGTACTGGGGCAACAGCAGGCAGCACCTTGACTTTTCCCAGACCCTGATGGTCCTAACCCACCAGAGCAGAACAAAGCTTTACTGGCAGCCAGCTGTCTTTGAAAGACGTTCTTCAAACCCCGCGGACTTGTTGACACCCCTTTGACAGGCTCTGCTGCACTGACACTGAGCAGCCTCCAGAGGAATCCAAGCTTGCAGAGAGAAACGCAGAGCAAGGAGTCGGAAAGGGAAGCCTCTCTGTGGCTACAGGCCAGCGAGGTTACAACTTCGTGCCCACGTTCCTGCCGGGCTGGGTGCTCAGTGGGCAGGGCACCCATCCATCTTCTGGCTGACTGGTGGGCACAGGTGCAGTCTACGTCCTGTGTGCCATCAAATAGTGTGGGTGTGTAGTCTGTCCTGTGCAGTGGCCAGCCTTTCCCTTTGCCCCTGGGGTGCAGGAGCAGGAGGGTATAAGAGAGTGAGCCCTTCAGGATTAGGGTGGCCCTCATGTTGCCAGTCTGGGGTCTCCGGGGCTGAGTATCCCTGGTCCCAGGCTTTCTCTGTCACTCCACTTTCTCCTAGGCCAGGGACACCAGATGCGAAGTCCTGAACGCGCTGGCAGGGTCCCTTGTGTGCGCCCCAGACATTTCTTCCATCCTGCAATTAAACCCGAGGTCAAATATCTCCTTAACGACGCTATCAGGCCAGAGCCTCATTACAGCGTATATTTAGCCATAAAATAAGGGTTGTACGGAGCAGGGCATGGAAATGACTGCATTCTGGGAATGAATCCTTTTAGCATAAACCAGGGTTGTTATTTACCACGAGAGCTAAGTACAGGCTGGGCTTTCCAGGCGACCCAGGCAGGAGCAGCCGGCTTCCAGGCTCTTCTGGTATTGCCTGTGCCCACCGCAGGCCTGGCATCTGCCTCTGAGTTGCTGCACTGCTGTGGACCAGGAGCTGATGTTCTGACAAATGCCCACCAGGCTTGCAGCTGGGACGCATCCTCCAGAGGACTGTACACAGGGGTGCTAGCAACAATATGGGAATGGATAACAGTCTGCAGGCTGCTGGGCTGCCATGGGTGGGTTGGGTGGGTTACTCAGCCTCTCTGTGCTTCTTCCCAGAACCCTTGAGAGGAGTTAACCCTTGAGAGCTCAGTGAAGGCTGCAGGTCAGGGAAAGACTACTAGAAGCAGGAAGGTCAGACTGGGGGTGCAGCTAGGTGGGAGAGCCTGCCTGAAGTCCTGGGTTGGATCCCATCACAAAAGAGGGGAGATGTGATGGGTAGGGGAGGAAGAGAAAGGGAGGAGAGGAGGGAGGGAAGGAGGGGGAGGAGAAAGGGTGAGCTAGAGTAGAGGGTTAACTCTGGGTTGCTGGGAGGAATGAATAAGCAGAGCCAGCATCGAGGGGCAGAGTAGAACTGGGGACCAGGGGAGAGGGCTGGACTTGGCCTCCCAGGCCAGGCCCCAGGTTCCAGCCTGGGCTGAGCAGAAGAGCTTCCAAGTCACCCCCTTCCAGCCTCCTCTCTCACCCCACTGCCCCATGCCGCACTGTCCTGGGGACAGGTGGCCCAGGTGGACCCAAAAATCTTTGGAACACACTGAAGCCTCTCAGTTTCACTCTGAGGAACCAGGATTGTGTGGGCAGGCACATCCCAAATCCTGTCTCTCAGGAAGTGGCTTGGGTGACCCTCAAGCTACAAATATTTGGATGTATCAAGAGGAGAGGAGGGAGTCCCCAGTCTAAATGTTTGCCCGAGGTCTCTGGGGGGCAGATTAGTCACACACAGACACACGCATGCATGCACACCCGCGCGCACAAACACACACACACACACCAGCTATGATCTAGAGGAATATGGGCTAGGTGTCCAGCCCAGCTGGCCAAGGTTCAACTTTCAGCTTCCAGGTCAGACAAGATCAAGTAAGACCTTCTCCTTATACTCCATAATCCTGCCTGGAGATCCTAAGTGTCTCACACAGTGGTGTGAGCTGTATTGGCTCGAGGATGGGCCTTCTAGGCCCTGCCTGCTGGGACACACACATATACCACATACACACATGTACCACATAAACACATGGACACGGACACATATGTACACGTGCACATAGTCTCTCGGCCTCCAGAACGCATGCTACTGCTCTCCTTCCTTAGTGACCATTCAAAGTCCTAGGTGGGGCTGGGCCTGACCTCCAGGCTTGGTGAAGGGAGACAGTTCTTACCATCCTTTTCACATGTACATGAGCAGGCGCACGTGCGCGCGCACACACACACACACACACACACACACACACACACACACACACGAGCATTTTCAGGGCAGGTCACTGGAGCTCTATGGTGGCAATATCGTGTGACCCTGGGAAGGAAATGGTAGGTTCTCCACAGGGGTTCAGTCCCCACAGCCCTTTGAGGCAGGTGCCCTTATCCTATTCTCCCTGTTTCTCAGAATCAAAGAAGTTAAATGAGGAGCCAAAGGGGAAGGGGTCACAGCATTCATCTGGGCTTGAAGAACCTGTGACCTCTGAGGCTTGTGTTACTTTCAGTGTGTTTGAAAGGCTTGGGGTCCACCTAGGCCACCAGTTCCCAGGATGGTGAGGTACAGGACAGTGGGGTGAGAGAGGAAACTGGAAGGGGGTGACTTGGAATCTCTTCTGCTCAGCCCAGGCTGGAGCTGAGGGAGGCAACCTGGGACCTGGCCTGGGAGCCCAAGTCCAGCCCTCTCCTCTGGTCCCCAGCTCTCCTCTGCCTCTTGCTGCTGGCTCTGTTCACTGTGTTGGTTGGTGGTTAGGAGGCAAACAGAGGGTTTGTTCCCAGGAGAGCAGTGAGGCTCACAGAGGCTAAATGAGGAGACAGGGATTTGATGAGAACCTGTGGAGGTGGAGGGGTCCCCCCAGGGTGTCACAGTGGGGAGTGGGAGAGGTGGAGGGACTCCAGGAGCTCACACTAGGGAGTGACGGAGCAGAGTGAGGATCCAGACCAGGGGCTGAGCTGGATGGAGAGACTGAGTCCTCAGGGGTGCTGATGCCCTATATCACGTGACCTTCAGGGATTGAGTTTGCAGCTCAGTGGGGTTCACTTCCCACTGGAAGGTGCTGAAGAAGTGTCTGGGTGCTGAGTCCTTAATCTGTGCCTGTCACTGAGGGCTTTTAAGCACCTGGAATCACAGTGTGTGTGTGTGTACTTGTGTGTGTGTGGCATGTGTCTGCATGCCCATGTATGAGTCTGCATGCTTTGCCTGCCTGCCTGTGTACATGTGTGTACACATGTGAATGTGTGTATTCTTACCTGTTCTTTTCTTTTACCCTTTCTGAGAAATTAGGGTGTCTGTCCCTCATCCAGACACGATATGTCAGGACCAGCAGTCTCATTTCCATGGAAGCCAGCCCCACCCACAGATACAGGGTAAACCCCAGCCGAATGAGAGGGGTGGGAGTGTGGGCGGGGCAGAAGGGAGCAAGGCAGGCCTGAGCTGGTATGGCTGATGCTGGTCTCAGTGCATGTTGAGAACCACGCTCACCTTGTTATGGTTTGTTACTCTGCAATTAAAAAGGAATAAAATGGTCTTTCTGTTTGTTTGTTTGTTTAAGACAGTGACTCACTATGTAGCTCTTGCTCCTCTGGTCTCAATATGTAGTCCAGGCTAGCCTTGAATTTTCAAAGATCTGTCTGCTTCTGCCTCCCAAGTGCTGGGATTATGGGTGTGTACTACATGGGTAGCCAAAAATTGTCTTCATGAGTTGGTCTCAGATTGGGTGAACTGGGGAGGTGTCTTCCGTCCTTCCTTCCTTCCTTCCTTCCTTCCTTCCTTCCTTCCTTCCTTCCTTCCTTCCCTCCCTCCCTCCCTCCCTCCCTCCCTCCCTCCCTCCCTCCCTTGTCTTCTTCCTCCTCCTTCTTTTGTCTTGAGACAGGGTTTCTCTGTATAGCTCTGACTGTCCTAGAACTAGATCTCTTGACCAGGCTGGCTTCAAACTCAGACATTCACCTTTCTCTGCCTCCTGAGTGCTGGGATTAGAGGCCTGTGCTACTATGCCCACCTGGACATATGCCCTCTTTCTACCATGTGGGTTCCAGGGATCAAATGCAGGCCACCAGGCTTGGTATCAAGCACATTTAGCTGCTGGGCCATTTCTCCAGCCCCCACCCCTTTTAAGAGGTGGGCTTATGGTGACATTGGAGGGGTCGTTTCAGTGATGAAGGTCTGAGATGGCTGAGACACAGGACACTGTAGAGAGGCAGAACAGTCCCAGAGCTCCCAGAAGGACCAGCTGTGCCCTCACCTTCCAGCCTCTGGCCTCCAGAGCACAGAGAAAATAGACTGTGCTGTCTAAGGCCCCAAGTCAGAGACAAATGGAGAAGCTGGTCCCAGGAAGCTGTCTACAACAAAGAATCTAATTTCCATGTATTGTTAAATAAGAGATCCAGAATTGCAAGTCATAGGTGACAGATAAAGTTCTCGGGCTTCTGTTATTGTACGATTATTACGTCAACTGCGATGGTAAAGATAAAAACCCAAAGCTGCATGGGGCCCCTTGGTTTAATGATTTTACTCCATTAAATAACACATGTGGCCATATCAAACAAGAGAAGTTGCTTTTCTTCAAACCCACTTCAGTGATGAACTTCCCAGCACTGTGGAGACGCCATGAGGCAGAGCGTCGTGGGGGCGGGTCTGTGGGGTTTGGGGTTTTGTTCTGTGGAGGTTTTCCCAGAAATGAGCCCTACCATAGTGTGCCATCGCCCTGGCTGGGATGGCTAACTCAGTCAGTTCATGCAAATCTTGCCTCTCTAGAGTCTCCTTATGAGTTTGGGGACAGATTACTCTCCTGCAATATGCCTCAGTGCATTTTCTGTTGTGATAAAATACCAGAGGCTTGGCACTTTATAAAAAGAAAAGGTTGATACCAGTGTGTGTGTGTTGGGGTGGGAGGGGTCCTAGTTTGCTTCCTTTTTATTAAAGACTTATTTATTTTTTTATGTATATGAGTACAATGCAGCTGTCTTCAGACACACACTAGAAGAGTGCAGTGGACTCCATTACAGATGGCTGTGAGCCACCATGTGGTTGCTGGTAATTGAACTCAGGACCTCTGGAAGAGCAATCTGTGCTCTTAACTGCTGAGCCACCTCTCCAGTTCCCACCACCACCATGCCCGCTCGGCCCCCCAGGTTTGCTTTTTATTTCCGTGATAAACATAGGACCAAAAGCAGTTTGGGAAGAAAAGGGGATTATTTGGCTGGTACAGGTCCACTTCAAAGTTTATCATTGGGAGAAATCAGGACAGGAGTTCAAAGCAGGAACCTGGAAGCAGGAACTGAAGCAGAGACCATGGAGGACCAAGCTGTTTACCGGTTTGCTCAGTCTGCTTTCTTGGCTAACTCAGAACCACGAGCCCAGAGAATGGCATCGCCCATAGTGAGCTGGGCCATCCCACATTAATCAAGAAAATCCCACACAGACTTGTCTACAGACCAGTGTGATAGAGGCAGGGGGCTCCCTCTCCCCAGATGATGGCAGCCTACAGGTTGACAAAAGACTGAAAAACAAAACAAAACAACAACAACAAATTCAACCCTGACCAGCATGAGGTGAGATGTGGTTAAAGCCCTGGCTGTGCCCTGGTGTGACTAAAGGCATCATAGTGACAGTGAGTGTCATTCCTCCTGGAATGACAAGGTTAGATCCCAGTTAAGGACTCAGAGGGGCTGTCTCACTGGAGTGTGACGTCCTTTACTAGGAATCTCCGCTGAATGCCATGCTCCCAGCGACCCAACCACCTTTCCCTAGGACATGCCTATTAAATGTCCTACCACATCCCAGCTCTGCCACATTGAAGATGAAGCCTCCCGCGTGGGAACCTGGAGGAAGGGACGTATCAACGCCAGGACCTCGTTCTTCCTGTTTACCTAAGGGCAGAGGTCAAGGGTAGAAACAGAATCAAGAAACATTTAGAACAAACATAGTCCAGGCTTTCTGGAGTCTGTAGATCTGCCCACAGGCACATCCCTAACACTCACCCCCATATCCGGTGGCTTCTCGATCTGTCGTGCCAGACATCACACAAAGAAGAAAACGACAAGGCAGACCAACAGATGAACAGGATCCAGAGTGACCAGAACCAGACCAGATGTCCCATGATGACATCACAGGAGGGACCGACATTGTGGGAATGGTGCTTGAAGATGATGGTGACACTTTCTGGGAAGACCTTCCCGGATCTCCAGAGGTACGGAACCGAGGTACGGAACCAGTGGTTACACGAATGGGGTGCTAGTCCTCAAAGGAGGAGGCCGTGGACCCCATCACTTTACACAGAAACACCCACTTCTCACCTGCCCAGGCACCCAGAATTCCAAGAGCAAGGTGAAGGCTTGCTCATGTCCTGGTGAAGGCTTAGTGCCTGCTTCTGTACATGGTGCAGAGAGGGATTGTGGTGGGGGTGGGGAGACACTGGAGGGAGATGAACAAGTCAGCCGGCCCACCAGTGGTGATACTTGTCAGATAGCCACAGCCAGACTCTGACACAGGTGCCAACACTCTGCCTTGCGGTGCTTTCCCCCAGTCCTGGAAATCCTAGTTTTTCTTTATATCTGGTTGCCTTCTTTACTTAAAGCTAGAGGGGCTGGAGGGTCACCATGTCCACCAAATGCCTTGGGAGCAATGAGGGCTTGATTGCAGCCGGATCAGAGATGCAAGGTTACCACCGTCCATATGCCCTGCAGGTCCATTTGGGGTACTAAGCAGGCCAGTGTCGGCCATCATGCCTGGCCTGAGACTCTTCAACCAGTGCACTCAGATGTGTTGTTAATTAGAGTTTGTGTTGACATCCTCCAGGTCCAAATTTGCATGGTGAGTCCCAACCTCCACCACTGGTCTTTGTGCCCTCCTGGTAGAGCTGTGCCCTGCCCGTGTGGTTATAATGGGGCCATCACATGTGTGTAGAGGATGAAGACAGCCACAGTGACATGCCGGACATTTATTATGCATCAGTAGTCTCCATCCACTGTAAGTATTAACTTCCTTATGTATACCCCGGGCTGTAGTTACACATACTGCTTAGATATGAGAAAATGGGGTCCCTGATACAGGAACTTACTGAGAGTCACACAGCCATTACATGGAGAAGTGGCAGTCAGACAGGTGATTCTCTATGGCTCTATGGCATCTCAGGATGTCACTGCTCTGTGTCACGCTGTGCTGGCAGCCCAGGGAGTGTCTGCCCATCTTCAAGCAGGAGCAGGATGCAGATCTCCTTACTCGGAGGAGAGTTTGGTCTCAGGGTCCCCTCTCTGGAACGTTTTGAGAAGTCACTCCTGTTGCAAACTCAGGAGAATCGTGGAAAGAATTTCCCGAATGCCAGCTTTGTTTATTCCAATCAGCTGTAGGTTGGCTTCAGGCTTACCCAAAGCCAGCACAAAAACCCAAACTTTCTTCCTGCTGGATTCAACACAAATCAGCCCTCAGCTGAGTCTTGGGGCTGAGTGACATCTTTGGGGAGGGGGCAATGCTGGGGCAAGGTAGGAGTTCTAGAGAAATTGACTGCAAGTCCCACGGTGAGAGTGTGGTCCGTCCCCAGGTGGCACCTGTAAGCAGTAGTGTGGATAAAGTTTCTGTGATTGACACTTCAGCGAGGAGAAGAGATCTGTTCCTACCCCAGAGCATCCAGAGTTCAATCGGCCTCCCAAACACGCAGAGCTTTCCTTTCAAATCACAGGAAGAACGGCCCTGCCTGGCTTGCCAGGCTGGGTTTTTCTTCTGGGTACCTTGTTTCCAGTGGCCCGCCAGAGTATGGCCACAGCCCAGTCCAACTTTGCAGCATCCGGGGAGGATGGCTCTGAATTCCTGTGTTCCACCCTGCTGGCTTTCTCCAGGCACAGGCTGGGTCTCCTTGGGGAGAGAGTCTGTGCTGCAGATCAGTCTGGGAAACGTGAGTCTCCGGCAGAATTCAGCGCTGGGGAAACCGCTGCGAAATTACTCCCTTCCTTCTCTGGAAGCCAGTGGACAAGAGGGCATTGTGTGGGGTCAGAGCCCTCCTGTCACAAAGGGGCCTTTCAGAGGAGCTGACGGGGTGGGCGGGACCCCAGCCGCATGCGCTTCTGGGCACATGTCCGGTCTTCCACGTGCACATGTGTAGGCATGTACACATGTGTGCATGTATGTATGCGCACATGTGTGTGTATGCATGTATGTGCACATGTGTGTATGTGCACATGTGTGCATATATGTATGTGAACATGTGTGTGGATGTGTGTGCATATATGTGTGTATAAGTGTATGTTCACGTATGTGTGTGCATGTGTATGTGTGCGGGTATGTGTACATATGTACATGTGTATACATGTGTGTATATACATGCATATGCAAATGTGTGTATGTGTGTGCATATACATGTGTTTGCTGGGGACAGAGAGCTGTGTGTTTGTGTATTCCCTGTAAATAGGTAGAACAGAGCACTAACAAACATCTCTGTTAGGAAGTTATTTCCTTGTAGGAGAAGGATCAGGCATGGGTAGGCAGTATGACTGGATCCCTGAAAGGTACAAGTTAGGCTGTCAGCCTGGAGCTCCAGGCTTACATGTGGTGACAGATGATGTGGGGGCAAGAAATGTAGGCCGATGGCCTTGTGGACTCTGGGTCAGCCATGTGAGAAGTTGCCCATTCAAATACTCCTGCACCCTGGAAAGGGACAGACACATACACTCCTGAGAGAGGGAGCGGGGAGGAAGGCAGTGTGGGTAGGTGTTTGGGATGAGAGGAGGCTTGGATCCACCTAAGTGTGAATGCTGTGTGTGCACCTGTGTGTGCATGCGTGTGTGCCTGTGCATGCTCTGGAGAAGCTTCACTGTGTAATTGCTCTCTGCAGAGCATGGGCCACTGTGTAATTAAGCTGCGTGCTGGCTGCTCCCAGCACAGAAAATGATTTTGTGCGCGCTTGGCGATTACTCCGTCCCGTTCCTTCATCAAAAATGCTGCTTCCGTTTCCCACACAAAATGGTTCCCAGACCAGGAGGAAGGCAGCCTTCCCTGCAGCCTTGGCAAGATGGTGGCTTCTGGGAAGGAAAGACAGAGGGAGGGAGAGAAGAGGATGTCCTCAAAGTGCAGTGACTGACATTCTGTGCTTCACCACCCAAGAAAAGTGCATTTTACAACAGGCATCCCTGCCATCTGGCCCTATTTGGCTCCACTAGTGAACAGAAATTATTCCAAATATCCAAACCACTCAAGCTCTCTCTCTTGCTCTCTCTCTCTCTCTCTCTCTGTGTGTGTGTGTGTGTGTGTGTGTGTGTGTGTGTGTGTGTGTGGTGTGTGTGTGTGTTTGTGTGTGTGTGTGTGTGTACAGAATATTCCCTCTGGAGCACAGGCTGCCTGGGGACTGGCTCAGAGTGGTGGAGTCCCTTCAAGGTCTACCCATAAGGCTACAGAAGCCATCCAGCCATCCAGAAGGGACAGGAAAGAACATGAAGGGACTTTGGCTGGATTTTTGATAGGAATTTCAGAGCTCCCCAGAGCATTTTTTTTTTTAAATAGAATTGTTCCATTATGGCTATATGCCTCAGGCAAGCTAATGCAATTCTCTGAGCTGCTTTTTGGGATTAACCGTAACAGAATGATAGCTGCCACCTTCGGTGGCTCCTGTTGTTGGAGTGAGACTTGCTGGGAACCAGCGGGCGGGGCAGGGCTAGCAGGTGCTGCCTTTCTCATCTACAACAATGTATTTCTTTTTATCTCTCAAGGAATCTCAGCATCAGGGTTAGCACTACCCCTCCATAAACCCTGTGATCCCCAGGACAGGACCAGGAGGAGGCAGACAGGGTGGCTAGCACTGGGTCCCTTGTCTATCTTGGACAACTTGATAGTTTATTACAAGGACACATATGCAGATCCTGGCTGTGTTGCCACGAGTGAATCACCTAGCCTATCTGACCTGTGCCTTTTGCTGGGTCCCATAAGGCTGTATTACTGGGTAGGTCCGGCTGGCTAGCTAGAATTCCTATTTAGGAGAGGGAAGGAGATTATAGACTTTGGTGGCTAAAAGCATATGCTGCCCGGGGACTCTCAAAGCTTGACGGCCTGCCCTGATACAGCTGTGTGGCTTTGGAAGAGAGTTCATTTCCCTGATCAGGCTCCTGCTGTCTTCTTCACTCTGTGAGGTAAATATGGAAAGGGGGTGCATTATAGGGGTGTCTGCCAAGAGCCCAGTGTGCATAGGCTGCGTTTGTCACCTAGTAGGTATGGGTGTTGGGACCGAGGCTTGCCTAAGACCTGAAAGTCAAGGAAGATGGTGGACTCAGCTGTTGAAATAGTCTTGCTACTTAGACAGGTGCATTTGTGTGTGTGTGTGTGTGTGTGTGTGTGTGTGTGTGTGTGTGTAGTTTCTACATTTTAACTCAGTGAATTTATTAACATGACCCGGCTCCTGTGTTTTTCAGATCAAGTTTTTGTTTGTTTGTTTTAGTTTTGTTTTGTTTTGTTTTCAAGACAGGGTTTCTCTGTGTAGTCTTGGCTGTCCTGGAACTCACTCTGTAGTCCAGGCTGGCCCCACACTCATAGAGATTCACTTGCCTCTGTCCCGCACGTGCTGGGCCCAGAGTCATTCACCACCAGCACCAGGCTATGCAGATCATTTAAAAAAGACACCTGTAAAGTCTGTAGTGATGGCTCCTCCTTTGTCCTCAGTATCTGTGACTTGTGTGTTACTTTGTTTCCTTCGGTTTCCTTTTTGGTCATTTGATACAGAGATCCATCCCCTGTATCAACTCTTTCAAAGATACTGCTTTGGGTCTTCATTAATTTTCTGCTTTTTCCCTATTTCCTTGTTTTTAATGTTTTCTTTGTTACATTTACTTTTGTTTGCTTGTTTGCTTGTTTGTTTGTTTGTTTGTTTGTTTGTTTGCCAGCACATTTGTGTAGCGATCAGAGGACCTCTCTATGGAGTTAGTTCCTTCACCATACAGGTTCCAGGGACTGAACCCAGATTATGAGCCTTGACGCCAAGCTCCTGTACCTGCTGAGCCATCTTGCTGGTCTCTTACTCTTTTCTCATCTTTGCTCTCCCTTGGATCTTGTGTTTAACTTGCTTCCTTCTTTTCTTCCCTAACACAGGTGCCCACAGCACCCACTTGAGAGTCACTCCTAGCTGACATGGTACCTCAACTGGAATCCTCTATCCAAGGATCTTGTGGACCACATGAGGCTAATTAGAATATGCTCTTCTCTGCGGCTGCTGGTCAGGGATGAGCGCTCTCCCATGTCTGCTTCTGTTAGCCGTGAATGAGTCTGCCTTCTTTTTAAGGAATGAATATATATTCTTTGATGGTTCCATACATGTACACATGTACTGTCTGTTGATTATATTTTACGCCACACCCCTTACTCCCCCATGTCTTCCCAAAATCTCTTCTCTCTCCTCTCTTCTCCCTCCCCTCCATCCTCTTCCTTCTCCTCCTCCTCTTCTTTAAAACCACACCCAGTCCAGTGAGTGTTGCCTGAACACACATGGGCATTGAGCCATCCCAGGGACTTGGGCAACCTACCAGCAGTCATCCATACCTTTGGAGAAGCTCGGCCGTCCTTCCTTGGAAGCA